>NC_056739.1:955624688-955913544 GCF_019279795.1 Protopterus annectens
TACCTGTACTATGTCTAAAGAACAAAAATCAGGGTTTAAAAAATGCACTCGGTGCAGTTATAAAATGTCCATAACAGACAGCCATTCAATTTGTGTTTATTGTTTGGGGCCAAAACATCTACAGGAGACTTGTAGCGTATGTCATGCCTTTTCTGCTAGAGTTCTTCAAGAACGTAAGAACAAGCTCATTTTAAAAGGGCTTATTAAACCCTCCTTTGAGAAAGCTTTGAATCCTCCTGTTGCTTCCAAAAAGAAAAGATCGTCGGCTCCGACAAGTCCGTCGGAGCCGACTTCTAAAAAGAAAAAGTTGACCTCTTCTTCCTCGGCTCCACTGACTTCGGGGCCGAGTGTCGAAGAGTCTGCCTCGATACCTCCTACTTCGGCTCCATTGTCTTCGGAGCCGCAAGTTGGAGTATCGAGAGGTGAATCACCTCCATCGGCTCCAATGGCTTCGGAGCCGGTGGAAGTGTGCAGCTCAGACTCTTCCCCCTCGGCCCCGAAGAAGGCTTCTTCGGCGCCGATGGTGGTCCATGAGGTGGTGGAGTCGGCTCCGACAGTATTGGAGCCGTTTCGGAGCCAGTCCCCTTCTCTTTCGGAGCCGAGAGGAAAGTCTTCTCGAGTGTCTACCTCCTCTAAATCCTCGAGACTATCAGATTCGGACCTGGATAGGGTTTTACAGAGGCTCTTCCAATCTCCAGTGTTTGCTAAAATGGTCTCGGCTCCAGCACAGTTTGCTTCGGAGCCGACCCCCCCCCCCCGACACACTTGATTCCTCCTCCAACCTCCTCTGGGTTGTTGGAGCCGGTGGTGGTGGAGCAAGGTGGAGCCATACGGTCGGAGCAGAGACCCCTATCAGGCTTTTCGGCTCCGACTATGCTTCCTACCCTGTCCTCCGGTTCAGGGTTTGGTACTGCGACCTCTACAGCCGGGCCCGAGGGGAATACTTTGGGATTAGGTGCTTCGGTGCCTAGTCTTCCTCTCGGAGCATCGGCTGCTGGAATTCCCAGTGCCATCGTGGCCTCTAGACCAGTGACTTCTTCGGATTCTGGAGGTCCGGCCTTTGAGGCCATGAGGAGCGCGCTGGCCATGCCTTTGCCGGTTCAACTAGACTCTACCTCACCATCCCTAGATTTGGAGACTGGTGCCTCTGTTGCGTTGCAGCCCCGGCAGCGGGGCCCCAGGGCCTGAGGATACCCCAATCGGGTTCCCTTCTTCCGGTCCGTCCGAAACTGCTTCGGACGAACCCCCATGGAAGAAATTGTGTAAGAGGAAGCACGTAGACTCCCAAGATGAGTCTATTACATCGGATACTGACCTCGATGATGCGGAAGGGTCCCCCAAATCATCTTCGGATGATATCTCCTTCTCAGATATCTTGGAGATTCTGAGACAGAGAGGTGACTGGCAAGCCAAAACCCCTTCAGCTGAGGAGTCGGTCTTCCTCAAGGCCTTTGGGGCCCAGCCCTCCGCCTCCTGGGTGTCTCCGCCTTGATGAACTCCTTGATTTGGTTTCTCGAAGGGTGTGGGAACACCCTGATTCTGTGGAACCGGTGCCTACGAGGCCCAATAAATTCTTGTCAGCTCCCCCCCAGAAAGAATTTCTCACAAAGGGTGTACCGGTAGATGCTTTGGTGGTGGCTTCTGCCACACAGCAGGACGTGGCAGAGGCTTCGACGTCTATTCATCCTCCTAATAAGGATTCTAAGAGTATGGATAGGTACGGGAAGCGTACCCTGTCCTCAGCGGCCTTTACCTTACGGTCGCTGAATTATTTATGTCATTTTACAAGGCTCCAAAGGGATCTTCTCAAAGAGCTAAATGACTCCCTTTTTGGTAATCTACCTGAAGCGCTGGCCTCGACTGTTGGCGCACAGATGAATACTCTTTTTTCTATTGTTAACTCGTCCATGCGGCTCATCTCGTTTGCGGCCGATGGAGCGAGTAGAGCTGCGGGAACAGGCGTTGCCCTTAGGAGACAAGCCTGGTTACGCTTGTGTTCGCCACGGAGGCCTTCAAGTCTTCCTTCGCCGACGCCCCCTTTGATGGGTCATCTTTGTTTGGACCCAAGGTGAAGGACACACTAACTCGGTGCGAGCAGGAGGGCAAGACTTTGACTGCTGTTGGGGCCCGTTATTCCGCTCCTTCCAGGCCTTATCCCAAGGCTGGGAGAGGAGGGAAAATGTGGTTTAAAAAATCCCAAAAGTCTTTCTCTACTCCACCTAGTGATTCCCCCTCCAGAGGCGGGGGGGGGATTTTGGAAGACGCCGCCCCAGAGGTGGCAGAGGCCCCCGTAACTCTGGAGACCGCGATTCCTTTCGTGGTTCTTCATACAACCAGCATTCCTGAGTTGTTGCCCGACTGTGCAACTCCGGAGCCAGTCAGGGGTCGCTGGCGCACCCACAAGCTTGGGAATCCATAACAAGCGATCGGTGGGTGCTTCGCATCATTACCGGAGGATATATCATACCCTTCAACAAGCCCCCCCTTTCTTTAAGGGAAATCCCGGACGTACCACCCAGTCAGCGGGATCAGGCAGCATTAGAGGTTTCAAAGCTGCTAGAAAAAAGAGCCATCCAGCCTGTCCCCATCGACCAGATCGGATCAGGAACTTACTCAAAATTATTTTTGGTACCAAAAAAGACAGGGGACTTCAGGCCCATTTTGGACCTCAGTTCATTGAATCGTTTCGTAAAGAAGCCCAAATTGCCAATGGTCACTCTTCAATCTATTCTTCCTTTGCTGGAAAAAGATGCATGGATGTGCTCAATAGATCTCCAGGACGCTTACTATCATATTCCCATAGCTCAAGAGTCCAGGAGACATTTACGCTCGCCGGAGCCAGTCATTTCCAATTCCGAGCACTGCCCTTTGGTCTCACCACAGCCCCCAGGGTGTTCACCAAGTGTCTGGCAGTGGTAACTGCTCACCTGAGAAGTCTGGGATTCCAGGTGTTTCCTTATCTAGACGACTGGCTCCTTACAGCCACCTCCGAGCATCTACTTCTCCAAGCGCCAGAGCCACGTTCACCTTGGGCCGTTTCTTGGGGATCACATTCAATTTGCAAAAATCTGTACTACAGCCTTCGCAGCGTATTACTTTCATAGGCGCAGACCTAGACACAAAAGAATGCGCCTTTTTACCGGCAGCAAGAATTCAGATCTTACAAGATCAAGTCAAATCCTGCCTTCACTTACAAAGAGCCCCGGCCCATCGGATCCTACAACTGTTGGGCTTGATGGCGTCGACTATACTTCTAGTTCCCTTGGCCAGACTTCACATGCGAATTCTACAATGGCTACTGTCGGTTCAATGGTCTTATCAGGAACTGCCCTTGAACCACTTAATCATAATCACGGAAAGTTGCCGTCGAGATCTGCGTTGGTGGCTTCTACAGTCAAATCTCGACCAGGGGCGATCCTTTATTCCTCAACGTCCCGTTGCCACTGTGACCACGGACGCCTCCCAGGTAGGGTGGGGGGGTCATTACCTGGACAGGTCGGTCCAAGGCACATGGCAGATCCAGGAAACGCATTTGCATATCAATGTACTAGAGATGAGAGCGGTACTATTGGTACTCCAAGCTCTCCATCACGCTCTCCCACAGGGTCCAATTGCTATCCTATCCGACAACATGTCGGTAGTATGGTACATAAACAAACAAGGGGGTACCAGGTCTTACCCACTATGCAGAGAAGCCATGAGACTTTGGCACTGGGCGGTAGCTACCAACCGCTTTCTAATGGCAACGCACATACCGGAGAAGTCCAATGTGATTGCGGACAGATTAAGCAGGACCATTCTCTTGCCCCACGAGTGGTCCCTCAATCAGAGTATAGCTGCAAAAATCTTCAACAGATGGGGTCTTCCTTGCTGCGACCTGTTTGCCAGCCCTCACAATGCGAAATGCAGAGAGTTCTTCACACTGTTCCCTTCTCAGGGACAGATTCCCAGGACGCTCTGACTCACATTTGGCCCCGGTCTTCTCTACGCCTTCCTCCGCTCCCTCCTACCGAGGGTGATACAGAAGGCCATTTACATGGAGAGCGAAATGATTCTGATTGCCCCGCACTGGCCTCGTCAAGTTTGGTTCCCTTTCCTACAGAGGCATGCGATAGAAGGTCCATGGTTTCTGGATCCGGTGCCAGACCTGTTGACTCATCAGTCAGGACAGCTTCATCCGTCTCTCAGGTCCCTGAAGTTGGCAGCATGGTTACTCCACTTCCATCCTTAGTCCGAGATAATGCTCTCGCCGGATGTGGTCCACATTCTGTCTTCTTCCCATAAGCCTTCCACCATCAAACTTTATTCCAGTAAATGGAAAAGGTTTGCCTTCTGGGCTCAAGAACGAGGTATAGATCCTCTCACTGCTCCAGTATCGGAGGTTCTGAATTTTCTGGCCTTCCTTTTTCAGTCGGGCTCTTCAGTTTCTACCATTAAGGTTCAGCTAGCGGCAATCTCTAATTTTCATGCCTCATTTGAACCTTCATTAATGTCTCACAAACTTTGTAAGGCGTTCCTTAAAGGGGCTTGGCTCCTTAGGCCTCCTTTATCTCATCCTGTTCCTCCTTGGGATTTGAATATGGTTCTTGCTGCCCTAACTGCCCGTCCTTTCGAACCAGCTGCTACTTGTGATTTAAAATTTCTGTCTTGGAAAACGGCCTTTTTAGTAGCCATAACATCTGCTAGGCGAGTTTCAGAACTTCAAGCTCTTTGTTCTGATCCTCCCTATTTGATTTTTCACAAACATAGAGTTTCATTGAAATTGAACCCTGCATTTATTCCAAAGGTGGCCTCCTCTTTCTGTTTGCAACAAACCATAGAACTCCCTGTTTTTTTTTCTCAGAATTCTCCAATAACGCAGAATATACTTTGCATCAATTGGACGTACATAGACAGTTACGTTTTTATTTGAATAGAACCGCTCAAACGCGAAAATCAAATCAATTGTTTGTTTCTTTTGCAGCGAACAAATTGGGTCAACCAGTATCTAAAGCCTCCATATCAAAATGGATTAAAGATTGTATCACCTTTGTTTATTCACAGGCCAATAAAGACCTTCCCTTTCCTGTCAAGGCTCATTCTACCAGGGCAATGGCTACTTCGGTAGCTTTTCACTCCAAATTATCCATAGATGATATTTGTGCTGCGGCTACCTGGACTTCTCCGCACACTTTTATTTCTCATTACAAGTTGGATGTGGTTTCTCGAGGCAGAGCTTCCTTTGGTTCCACGGTTCTCAGGAGTGTGTTCCAATGAGCCACCCGGGATGTAGGTGCTAGGGACGCTGTCCCATCTGTCATGAATGTAGGCGAGATAGGATCCCATTACATCTTTTAGTTATGTACTTACCATAACTTTGGATGTATGGGATCCATCTCGCCTACATTCATAAGTACCCACCCTCCTTCCCCCTGCCATTTGGATTTAGAGGAGCTGTAGTCACTGTTTTCTTGGCGTTCTTTCTTGAAGAACTTTAGTTGGTTATAGTGACTTATAGTGTCTCTGTGTTTACACGGGTGTATGAAAGCGAACAAACAAGATCTGGGGAAGCAGGTGTAGTGCATCCTGGGATAGGGTATAGCCCAGCCAATGAGAGACTTCGTGCTAGTATATAAGTTGCCGAGTCGGAGCCAATGGATCGGCTCCGAACCCATCTGTCATGAATGTAGGCGAGATGGATCCCATACATCCAAAGTTATGGTAAGTACATAACTAAAAGTTATGTTTGACCAATATACATTATTGTGTTTAGTATACAGAAGTTTTTTTGAGTGCTACCTGAATTGTACTTACATTTATGGATTTTGTTTGCTTGCTAGAACTGTGCCTAGAAGAGAGTTCCAATATGTTTGAAAATGTTCTTTTTTTTGTGCTTTTGGTAGCTAATTTGTGGGAGGTGATATATTTAACTGCCATGTCTTTAAAGTTTATCCATGAGATTTTATTATTTACCCAATTTTTTAGTTATATAAAATTTAAGTAGGGCACATAATTTCACTGAAAATTTACTTACTTACTCATTTATAATTGGGTAGGTGGACTGGTCTGTTGAATTTTTGCAACACCAGCTCAATGAGCAGCAAATACATTATTTATAGCTTATTATTAATGTATATGTATATATAATGCATTTATTTAATCAGGTCCTAATCAGTTATGCTGTTTGTTGTCTTGACTCCTGTTCAGAGTACTGTAAATAAAGAAACATGGGAAGATTAACCATTGTTATGGTAACAGCTGGACTGAGATTCTGTCTGAAGGTTGTATTTTATCACATCATTAAATTGTTTAGTGGTTTCTAGATTTTCAACTAACAGACAAGTAGTTCTAGGTGGCTGGTCCCAGATTACACTTTTTTCCCTCTAACAACGATTTTAAATGGAGCGTGAATTAAGGTAAGACTGTAGTCTGGGAGCTGCTAAGATCATAGCTGCTTTCTTGTATGTTAAGTTTTGGTTTAAGAGGGTTTGTCATTTGGGTTGCACCCCCCCCCCAGTACCCCACAACGTTGTTTTAACATCTTGTAGATATGGGTGCTAAGTAGAAGGGTTGCCTTTTGGTCAAAGATAGCAAGTTAGCATTTTTGAGTAGTTGGCAGTGGTATGGGAGTGCTTAACTACTATAACTAATAAAATCTATAAAGACCAATATGTATGATAATAAAACTAAAATGTCAGTTCTGTTCATTGTCCTTTAAGTCTTATAAACACGTAACCATATGTTGAAAGTTGACTTCTTTGAAAAATCATATTAAAGGCACATACATTACAGAGACTAAGAGCTTGGACATCAATATTGCTAGCACTTTAATTCACTTTAAATTTTACTTTCATAGGTTCATAGGTTGCTACTAGGCTATCGGCCCTATGGCCTATACAAGCCTAGCCATAACAATTCCCTGGCTGATTCTTCCCACAATACTTACTTTGCAAAAGAAGATAAAAGGATTGCTGATACCTCAGTTTTAGTAGTAGTGTAAAGACCCTACCTCAGGACTTGATAAAAAAATGACTACAGCCTGTTATGATATTAGAAAGTATAGCTGTGTAAGTAAATGTACCATAAAAAGAAGTTATGCATTGACCATAACGTTCCATCTAAGTAGTTGTACTTCATTTGTCTTCAACCTGTAGGTCTATGGATCCAAATAAGATCAGCTGCATAACCAGCATCTGATCCGAGCTCCAAGCTCCTCCCCTTACCCATAATGCCCCCTGTCTCCTTCCTCCCATCAGACTGAGTATGCTGCTCAACAAAACATAAGCCCAACCCAAGAAGACCTTACCAGTACTGGCACCCCCAAAATTCCTGAGCCAAGCATACCGAGGGACACCTCTGGAATGTTCATCTCCTAAATACAAGATCAGGACAATAGTGATAAGGTCGAGGAAAGGAGGGGGGATGGTTGAAGACAAATGAAGTACAACTACTCAGATGGAACATTATGGTGAGTACATAACTTCTTTACCTGAAGTAGTTGACTTCATTCGGTCTTCAACCCGTGGGACAGAGTCCCCAGCTACAAACACCTGGGTGGCCATTATGGAAGGATATTCTGGAGCACTGCAGACCCAAAGGATGTCCTATTCCTGGATTCAATGTCCAGTTTGTAATGTGAGATGAAAGTATGAGATGAGGATCAGGTGGCTGCAGAACAAATATCATCCAATGACACCCTGGACCAAAAAGCCACTGCAGTGGTTTTAGACCTGGTGGAATGGGCTTTTACCTGACTGGGAGGAGAAATTCCTTTGAGAGAGTATGCTTGAATAATGCAGTGGGAAATCCAATGAGCAATAGTCACTTTACAAATTGGGTTCCCTAATAATGGCTTTGAATAGAAGACCAACAATTGATCCAATTTATGAAAGGATTTCGTCCTTTATAGGTAAAATCTCAATTGCCTGTGTATATCCAGCAAATGAAATTTATATTCACCCCTGTTCTTGAAATTTTGAAAAAAGATAGGAAGCTTGATAGTTTGATTACTATTGGCTTCTGACACCACTTTGGGAAGGAAGGACGGATTAGTGCACAGGGAAATGCTGTCCTTATGAAAAATCATGTAAGGAGCTTTGATGGATAATGCTTGAAGTTTTGATACCCTCCTGGCAGATGTAATAGCTACCAAAAAGACAGTCTTTCAAGATAGATACTGTAAATCTACTGAAGCTGCAGGCTGAAACGGGGGAGGATACTAAAGCCTGAAGTACAAACGTGAGATCCCATGGGGGCATGGGATCCTTCACCGGAGGCCTTAAAAGTAAGGTACCTTTAAGGAAGGTCTTGCAAAGCCTAGAAGAGGCTAGTGAAGATATATTCTTCCCCACATGAAAATTAGAAATAGCAGCCAGTTGAACTTTCACAGTGGAGGAACTAGCCCCCTTGTCGAAAGATCCTCGCCAAAAATTCTAATACTGTTGGGACAGGAGCAGTAAAGGGATCCAAATCGACCCATATGGAAAACTGTTTCCACTTGCTATGGTATACTTTTCTGATGGCAGATTTGTGAGTCACCACCAAAATGGCTTAGCTGGAGAGGATAAACCAGGAGTCTTAATAATCAAGAGAACTAGAGCAGCCAAGCGGTGAGTTTCAGGCTGTCCAGGTCTGGGTGAGGAATCCCCAAGGGATGTGAAATGAGATCCAGAACCATATCCAAGATCCATGGTGGAACTACTAGATGAGACCAAAGGTAGGGAAACCAGACTTGGAGAGGCCAGAATGGGGCATTGTGGATCACTGTGTTCCCCAGCCTGTGAGCTTTCTGAAGAAACTTTGAAATGAGAGGTAACAGGGGTAGGCATAAAGAAGATTGGGAGGCCAAGCATGGATCAGTGCGTCTCTGAGGACTTCCCCCTGTGGGGGATTCAGAGCAAAGAACTCACTGCATTTCACGTTGGAAAGAGATGCGAAGAGATTGCAGCAAGTCCGACCCCACTTGAGGAAGATCTGTTCTGCTACTGAAGCATTCAGATACCACACGTAAGGCATCAGAATAGTCCTGCTGAGCCTGTCCACTAGAGTGTTGGACCATCCAGTGATGTGATTTGCCAGCAGAAAATGGCCAGTGGAAATCGCCCATTTCCACACTCTCATGGTTTTGTGACAAAGCGGGTAAGACCTGGTCCCTCCTTGTTTGTTGATATACCAGACTACAGACATGTCTGTCTGGATCGCAATAGTCCCCAGAAGAAGATGGACATTGAGGGCCTGCAATGCAAGAAGAACTGCCCTCATCTCCAGGATGTTGATATGCAAATTGGTCCCAGAAGGGGGATAACGTGCCTTGGACTGTCATTCCCGAGCAATGCCTCCCCCACCCTAGCTGGGAGGTGGCCGTGGTTACTGTGCTTTGGGAAAAGATGGAAGAAAGGAACGTCCCCTGACAAGGTCCAGGGAAAGAATCCACCACTGGAGAGAGTCCCTGCAAACCTGGGATAGGCAGACTGGATGGGATAATTAGAGATCTGGTAGAGACCATTGGACTGCTAGCGTCCACAGGAGAATTTGCATATGAAGTTGTGCAAGGGGTAGTAGATTGATTGTGGCTGCCATGGACCCCAGCACCCTCAGAACTGTCTCTGCTGTGGGAAGATGAGCCTGAAGAATGTGCGAGACATGAACTCTTAGATTGTATTGTGTACCCTTTCTGGGGTGAGGTAAACTTTCATTTGGTTGGTATCCAATTGAGCCCCAATGAATTCTAGAACTTGGACTGGGGTCAGTGATGACTTGCTGAGATTGATGGTGATGCCCAGACTATTTGCTAATAAAAGGAAATAATCCCTGGCTTGACAAAGCAGAAGATTGGTCGGGGCAGCAAAGAGCCAATCGTCCAGGTAAGGGAAGACCTGAATTCCCTGAAGCCTCAGGTGAGCCGCTATGACAGCCATCACTTTGGTGAACACACTGGGGCTGTGGTGAGACCAAAGAGGAGGGCCCTGAACTGATAATGATTGGCCCCCAGCCAGAAGTGGAGAAACCTGTGGGAGTGCATGTCCATCTTGATATGATAGTATGCATCCTGAAGGTCGATCGAGCAAATCCAGCCTTTCGCCTGCAGGTAGGGCAGGATGGACTGAAGAGTGACCATCCAGAATTTCTCCTTAGTTACTGACAGGTTCAAGGTGGATAGATCCAGAATGGGTTTTAGGTCCCCCATTTTCTTTGGCACTAAAAAGAATCTGGAATAAATGCCCAATCCAGATTGGTCTAGGGGGACGAGTTGGATGACTCGCTTTCTTAGCAGCTTGTCTATTCCTAGGGCTGCTACCTCCCTTTGTGCTGGTGGAACATCTGGGAAGTGATTTGGTGGGAGAGGTGGATCGATGAACGAAATGGAATAACCTCTGGATATAATTTGCAATACCCAGTTATCTGTTGTTATGGACTCCCACACCGCTGGGTGTAGCGAAAGTCACCCCCAACTGCCTCCAGAGACGAGCAGTCAGGTAGCCTCTCAGGGATGTTTCTCGGGTCTGTCCAAGAATGGTTCTCAAGACCCATAATTTATTGGACCCCCTCTGCCTCTATGACAGTGTCTGTCATAACCCCCTCTGCCTCTGGGGGAAGGTGAGTCCTGAGTGTCCCGGGAGAACTTAGATTTCCGGAACCACATCTTCTTTGACCCTTGCTGATTCCTTGAGAAGGATCTTTGAGGGGTGGAGAAGCATATCTCAATGGCAGACAGTGTCTTCCCATCCTTCTCACTCTGGACCAGGGTCTCACGAACTGACTTCCCAAACAGGGAAGAACCATCTTACGGGGCATTTGCAAATGATGCCTTGAAGGGTTCTGAGAACTGACAAAGCCAGAGCCAGGCATGGCACCTCCTGGCAAAGCTGGAACCAGCTGGCTGTCCTGGCAGCTCTCTCCATAGCATGAGAGGGAAAGCGTGTGGACATGTTTGCTGCTGCTTTAAGAGTGGTCATCTGTGTAGAGACCGTCTTCTTACCTTCCGCCAACATGGGATCCAGGGACGACTCAGCGACCTACTTAACTAGATCTTGCTGCAGTCGAATGATGTGCACCATATAGTTTAACACCCTTATAGTAAAGATTGCTGAAGCGTACACCCATTTCCCTAGATGGTCCATGGTCCTTGACTCCCGGTCTGGAGGCTAAACTATAGAGCTCTCCTGTGTGAGCTCTTTTTTTTGTGGTGGCTGCCACCACCATAGCATCCACTAGGGACTCCTTGCTCCAACTAGTCCTGTCTGGTGGGGAGCTGAAGACCTTATTTGGTCACTTGGGGATGGGCTCTACAGTGTCCAATTCCTTCCATGCCCGAGATGTTATGAGGTCCACAAGCGGGTCCATGGGAGGGGACACCCAGAAAGTAGATGGGCCTGAGTTGAATGCCTCTAGGAACACTGACTCATCCGGAATTGGTTTTTGGGTGAACCACCCACGCAACGAAGGAGTTCCATGATGTCTCCAAAGGAGGCAGCCTCAGTGGGTGATCGGGGCAAACCTTCCCTTTCCTCCAAATCAGTGTCTTCAGTGAGGGAATCTGGGAGGAGTCCAAGTGCGTCCTTTTGCATGTCCATTTGCGAGGAGCCTCCTCAGTGGGACTCTCTGGGGGGAACTCATAAACCTCTTGCTGCTTCTGCATGGGGGCTTCCTGAGGCAAACCAGGGATAGGCTGTCCCTGAGATGGCAGGAGGGTCAGGGCTGTACCCAAAACTAAGGGAGTCGGGGCAGAGTCTGAGGAGAAGATGGTCAAGGGTCTTGACCCACTCGAGAGAACCCTGTCCACCACGTCAAAAGCCAAAGGGGAGCAGACGTCCTGAGAAACAAGCATAGGCTCTATCCCACTCAGATCTGATGGGGGGAGTCTGAGCTGAGACTGCAGGAGTTGAGATGCCGAGGGGAAGACTGCGCTCCGACAAACTCGGAGCCAACAGCAATCTCTCAGATCCAACGCAGAGAGCTCGGATCCAACCCTGTCAGATCTGTCACACTCAAGGCCACTGCTGGCATCGAGGTACAAGGTACCATCGGCACTGCCCCCCCCAACCCCAAGAATCATTGTATCGAAAGGCTCCAAAACCGACAGTCAGATCAGAGAAGACATTATTGGGGTGAAAATGGTCTGAGAACTCCCCACTCTGGAGGAAGAGGGGGCTGGCAAAACCTCCATCTGGATCTGGATGGGGATGAACTTCCGCATCATCCTGTCTATCTCTGTCTCTCTAAGACTACGGGTCGACCGGGAGGAGGAGTCCACTGACAACAGCTGGGAGTGCCAATGAGTGGAAGCCCTCAAGGGAGACTGAGACACCTCGGGCTCAGGGGAGAACCTTGGAGAACAGAGAGTAGGAGGTCCCACTGGAGTCCAGCAGTCTGGAGACCGCTTCCTGGGTCTGTCCTTTTTATGTTGCTTCTCTCCTTCCCCAGACCTCTTGGTGGAAGTTTGCGTCCCAGAGGCCTGGGAAGGAGAAGAGACAGAAGCAGCAGTAGAAGAGGCCGAAGCCAGAGGTGTGAGGACAGCCATCCCCTAGGAGGGGAGCAAACCTTTCAGGATCAGTTTATCCCTCTTGTCCTTAAGGGCTTGCAGGTTTAATCCCACACAGATAGGGCAAGGGGTACATAAGTAGGCTGCTGCCAGACAAACTACACACAGAGTGTGGCCATCGGCTGGAGAGAGCTTATGGCCACACTCTGTGCACTTCATGAATCCAGGCTTAGGGGTATCAGCCATACTCCTAACTGGGAACACAAAATGCACACAGTCACACACACACTCGCTAACACAAAAAAGTTAAACGTGGGAAGGCCAGAAGGGAAACACAACAACTTTTTTATTTTTTATTTTTTTTTTTATTGGCGCTAGAAGGGAAACACAACAACTTTTTTTTTTTTTTTTTTTTTAAATTGGCACCCAATGCGGATAGGAAAGGTGTGGGAAAATAGAAAAAAACATAGAAAAGTGAAGGGAGATCAGAAAACACTAACTATTCACCACGAAAATCACTCGGAGCTCATAACTACAATGCAAGCTATTTAGTGGCAAATGAGATCTGAAGGTAGGAAGGAGACAGGGGGCATTATGGGTAAGGGGAAGAGCTTGGAGCTCAGATCAGATGCTGATTATGCGGCTGTGTCGGATTCGATGCAGATCCATACACCCACAAGTTGAAGACGAGATGAAGTCATCTACTTCAGATTAGTAGATGTTATAGAATAGAAATAAATAAATAAAATTAAATGTCCACACCCTAGCAACAAAAAACATACAAAAAAGTAAAGATGATGGAGGGAGGGAGGGAGTGGGTACAGCAGCAGTGATCATTCCAACATCAGCTGTAATGGTAAGTCTACTTACCTAACTGTACTATGTTCATCATTTGATCACTGCTTCAATGGTCTTAACTACATAGGTAGAATACCAAAGCTTATAAGGCCTTGGAGGAGGAAGGATGAGGGTTTAATAACTGCTAGCAAATGATCCTGGCAAACCTGCTCTAGACCTGGAAAAGGAAAATAGTTTGTAGTGCTTTGTAAAAGCATGTACTTGGAAACCAAGTTGCTACCTCTATAATACTTGTAGAGTCCATCCCTTTCCAAAAATCACTGATCGTAGTAGAATGTGGTTTGACCCTGCCTGGCATTGACTTGTTATGGTGGGAATAATAAAAAAAGAAAAAAAAAATATATATATATATATATATATATATATATATATATATATATATAAATAGATAGCTTGGGACAACCATCTAGAAGTAGTTTGCTTTGACACAGGTTGTCCTTTTTTCCTTACTTTCATAAGAAATGAATACCTGATTAAATTTCTGAAGGATTTTAGTTCCATCAAAATGGTACCTGAGTTCTCTGTTGACATCCAGAGTATGAAGAATCCTTAGTCCCTCATTTTTAGGTTATGGAAAGAAGACAGGCAGATGAATAGCTTGGCTCAAAGAAAACTCAGACACCACTTTTGGCATAAAAAAGATCATCTCTCAAAGAATTCCTTTCTTTGTTGAAAATGATATAAGGTTGATCCACCATGAGAGCCTGAAACTTAGACACCCTTCTTGCAGAAGTTGGAGCAATCAGCAAAACTGTTTTCCAAGTTAAGGACCTCAGATCAGCCTGATGAACTGGATCAAATGGAGAAAGAGTTCATTTTTCCAAAACAAAATTAAAATCCCAAGGAGGAGCCACCTGTTTTCTAGGTGGATGGGTATGCAGAACCCCTTTCAAAAAACATTTTGATGTAGGAATGCATTGGAAGAAGGGAATCTGTTGGCAGACATAGTAAAATGGCCAACAAATGAAACCTGACAGAGGAGTAAGAAAGGCAAGAGGATGACTTCTCACACTTATATTGCATAACCAGGGAAATACTAGACATAAAATGATATTGGTTCTTATTTTGGCACCAACTAGAAAATCTTTTCTATTTACTAATACATGATTTCCTAGTAGCAGGTTTCTTTACCTCCTTTACCTACCACATGTCCTCAGAAAATAGATGCCTAACAGGTGTTGAGATTCTATCATCCAGGCAGTTAAATGAAGTTGTTTCCAGCTGGGGTGTAGCAAACAACCTTTATCTTATGTGGGTTGATCCAGTTTGTGAGGCAGCTTGTGGTAACTGGCTATTTCCAAAAGTGCCCTTTCCCCACTGTAGTGCGATCTTGGAGTTGGTATATATAGTTAGGGGGTGTGAGGGGGCACAGCCCTCCACCTGGGTGGGTTTAAAATGCTGTGCTTTGTGTGACAGTATGAATGCTGGGCAAGTTGTTACTTTTCCTGGTAAAGTAATTAAGTAAACTGAACATTCGCAGAAGTGAACTTTCATTGTTTAAGGTTCTATGAACAAAGGTTCACAGTAATGAACCTTCGATAATATGATGTTTACCCAGGTGTGGGGACTTAAGGTGGGGGTACATCTCCCATTTATGAACAGAATTAACAATAAATATTACAGATCTAGGTCATACAAATGCCTAATTGACCAATGTGCAGGTCAAGTCAGTGCGTAAGGAAGATGCCTTTAAACCACTAAACCTCCTTCAGTACATTCAAACAGTCAGCTCAGGAGATATACAGATTAGTTAAAACAATTTCCAACAGTACTAACTAGAAAGTAATATGTTATTTTACTATGAAAGATTGACTGTAGGGAAGTCCTATTTATTTATTTATTTATTTATTCATTCATTCATTTGACATTTGTTAACCTGGTTAGTCCAACTAGGCTAACAGCCCCTTTTCAACGGAGGCCCAAGGAGAAAAGCTCCAAAACAGTAACAAAACATAAATAGTCAATATAGCAGAAAATAGTTTCTAAACTAAGAAATCGAAAAACTACAATACTACTAAGAGTATGATAAAACAACATGCTAACAGAATACAAGTCTATGCACAAAAATAAGCAGAGTAAACAACATCATTTAGTACACAGCTGCGTTCAATGGTACAGAAAATATTAAGGAGAAATACAGAAAAAAAATTTGTCAGGTATTGCAAGATAAAAATGACCATTAAACTATGAAAGTTAACATTATATGGGAGATAAATTATGAGGCAAAAGCCAATTTCTAGTGTGAAGTAAGAAACTCCTGACTATTAGTAGACTTTCTGAAGTAAAGGCAGAGAGACAATGCAGAGGATGGTTGCTGCAGTAGTAATTAGAGGAGGGGAAGTGGATTATGTAGGGTCATTGCATAAGCATATCCAAGATACATGGAGTGTATCCTTTAAAGTAGTTTTAAGAGTTTGAGCATGAAATCCGTCTAACACTTAGTGGAAGTTTATTCTTAGCATTTGCCACTGAGCAGCTGTAGAGGAGTTTACCAATATTTTTATGGGGCTTGTATACTTGAAGAAGTTGTTGTTCGGTACTACAGAGATCTCTGTTGGGCAAATAAGGTTGGATAAGGGTGGAGAGGGAGGGGCAGGAGGAGGGTTCATGTAAGATGGAATGAGCCAGGAGAAGCTGGGGTAGTAGGATTTGATGATGAAATTCTAACCACTGCAGGTTTTTCAGGGCTAAGCAGTGGTGGGAACAGTAGGATAGGTTAGCAGTGAATCTCAAATGTTGTTATAGGTGAGTTCCAGTTTAGACAGAAGATTGGCTTGGATGTAAGCTAGAATGGGGCAGCATAGAGTAGGGTAGGGAGTAGGAAAGCTTGAGCAAAAGAGGGCATAGCAGCATTTGTGAGAATTTTTTTATGCCTGTATAAGGAGGCCTGTCATTTAATGTGTCTTTTTAACACTCTGCTGAATATGAAGATCAAGCTTTTGTTGGTCATCAGTAATAACTCCTATCGATTTAGTGTGGGGTTCAACAAAGATTATTGTATTGTTAAGGGAGGAGAGAGTAAGGGTAGCTTTATGATGTTGGAGAGATTTAGGGAGAAGCAAAGAAGTTTAGTTTTCTTTGGGTTAAGTAACAACTGGTTGGAAGTTAACCATTTTTTGATAGAGTGCAGAGATTCTTGGGGAGGGTGTGAAGGTGGGTGATATTGTCGGAGGTGGAGATGATTGGGGAATCATCAGCATATTCATAATCTATGAACCTGGGAACCTATTGAATGACAGAAGAGAGTTGGCAAGAACAGTACAGGTCATTAGCGAAGATATTAAATAAAAGGGGTCCAAGAATGGAGCCTTGAGGTACCCCAGTTTGAAAGTGCAGAGTTGGAGAGATTAAGGGTAGATAGTTTGAATAAAAGCAGTTAGTGAAAAACAATGACAAAAGCCTTGGAGAGGTCTAGAAACAAGCATGAGATTAACTTGTTGTCACAAGAAATTGCAATAGAATTAGTGAAAGAGATCAGAGCTGTAGCTGTACTGTGTTTTGGGTGGAAACCGTGCTGTAGAGAGGTAAGGAGATTTTCTAGTAGGAGGTAATCAAGAAGCTGTTTGTGAATACACTTTTCAAGAATTTTTGACAGGGGAGATAGAATGGCAGTGGGCCTGAAATTTGAGGGGTCAGTTGAGTTGTCATCTTTATGTAAGGGAATGACATTGGATTTCTTCCATATGTTAGGTACAATGTTTTCCTTGACTGACCTATTGATTAAGAATAAGATGGGGTAGGCAATAGAACTGTCAGCAAGTTTTAGGAAATGAGGAGGTAGGTTGTCGGCTGATGGAGAGCATGTTTTCAGATTGCTAAGAAGTGACTTGATGTAAGTTGTGAGGGTGGGCACTTGTGTTCATGCAAACCAATACCTTGCACAATAGTTACCCAAATCACGTAATCACCTAGCACCCAATATATTACACATTCACCAATTTTGCTGCCAAAAATAATGAATGTTGTAAAGGCTCAGGAATATTTGCATTGACAGTAGGTAAATCATTCCTTTGTAGACCTCCCCCGTCCCTGCCACACACACAGTATTTGAATATACAAAACCTATCTTTGACAGGACCTAGAAAGTACAGTTGTGTAAGATGAAGTTATCATAACAGTAGATGTTTAAATCATAAGTGCTGCAGTAGCCTTAGCTATATAGGTTATATCCTGCCAAGGCTATAACAGCTGGACAGCTTCCAAAGATTCAGGGTATATTCCATGCACCCAAACTGTCAAGCAGCTTGAGCTGAGCTGACTAAAAAACAAGTTTGAGTGCGAAACCCTTCAGAGCTTTCATGCCAGCAGAGAGAAGGAGGCTAAGCACTGAAAGGATAAGGATAGAAATAATAAATAAATAAATGTCCATACCCTGGCATAAAAAATACAACAAAATGCAAGGAGTATGTAGGAAAGGAGCGGCTACTGCAGCAGTGATCATTGAAACATCTGCTGTTATGGTAAGTTCAACGTACAAACTATAGCATGTTCATCATATTGATCACAGCTCCAGTAGCCTTAGCTATCTGGGTAGATTACCATAGCTGACTATATTTGGAAGGTGGAAGAAGGGGGGCCCTGGAACCCTTGAAGAATGGTCCTAGCAGTGCATGATCTATACCTAGAGAAGGAATCAAACTTATAGTGCTTTGTAAAAGTATGTGCAGAAGACCAAGTAGCAGCTTCTAGAATAATTCTAGAATCCAGCTCATTCCAAAAAGCCATAGAAGAAGCCAAGGTCCTTGTAGAATGGGCCTTGCCCTTGCCTGGAATAGATTTGTCATGGTGAGTATAACAAAAGGTAATAGCCTTAAACAACCATTTGGAAATAGTCTGATTTGACATGGTTTGTCCATTCTTCTTACTTCACAAGAAGTGAACAATTGATGTAGACATCTGAAAGATTTATTTCTGTCAAGATAGTACCTGAGTTGTTTGTGGAGCATCCAAAGTATGGAGTATCCATTCTCCCTCATTTTTAGGTTCAGGAAAGAAAACAAGGAGATGATTGGTTTGGCTTAAAGTAAATTTGGTTACCACTTTAGGCATAAAAGGAGGATTAGTTCTCAAAGAAACACTGTTCCTGTGGAAAATGAGGTATGTTTAGCTCACTATAAGAACTTACACCTCCGATACCCTTCTGGCAGAAGTCAGAGCAATCAGCAGTACTGCTTTCTATATTAAGAATCTCAAGTCAGACAGATTATCTGGTTGAAAAAGAGAATGTGTTAGCTTCTCTAACACAAAATTAAGATCCCAAAGATTAGCCACAGTTTTTCCTGGAGGCTTCTTATGCAAACCCTTTTCAAGAACATTTTGACAACAGACTCCCTTGAAAGGAGAGGATCCATAGGCAGACATGTTGAAATAGCCAATAAATGAACATTGACAGAGGAGTAAGAAAGGCCATAGGATAGTAGCTTACACAAATATTGTAAAACCAGAGAACAACTAACCCTGAATGGGTGCTGCTTATGTTATTGCCACCAACTAGAAAACCTTTGCCATTTGCCCATATATGATCTTCTTCTAGCAGGGTTTCTTGCCTCCATTAATACATGCTGCACATTCTCAGAAAACAATGATCTTGAGGGATTCCTTCTGAATCTTCAAAAGCACCTTGGATATTATTGGAAAGGGTGGAAAGGCATACAGGAACATTCCTGACCAAAGAAAATAAAAGGCATCTGTCTTCCAGGCATTCTTGCACTGAGACCTGGAACATAATTTTAGCAGTTGATTGCATAGAAGTCTACTTGACGATCTTCCTACTGATGGATCAAATCTTGGAAGACCCCTGGATCTAGTTTCTATTCATGAGGGGTTGCCCTGGCCCTACTCAGCTTGTCTGCCACACAGTTTTGCCATTTTCAGTGAAGGCCCAAATAGTAAATCTCCATAGGTAATTACAAAAAACTACAGACATGTAAGAAAATTACAAACATATAAGAACACTTTTGCATTGGATCATATTGAGTAAAATAGGACATCAATATACATGGTATATGATACAGAAGAGTAATAAGCAATGGTTAAATGTTAATACATTATTAGATACAATTACAATCAATAGCTGAACTGTGCAGTACATTGCATATAGACACTAGTTTAGGCCACAGATTTATCAGTGGAGCTATTCTGTAAAGTGATAGTGCAGCTTGAAAGTGGAAGTAAGGAAAGAGGTAGGAAGAATCAGAAGATAGGAGGATTTGATCAATAGAACAAGTATTAATTAAAAAAGTTAGTAACTGATGGACTGTAGGATGCCTGTAGAGTTAAACTTTGCTGTGAAGCTATATCGCAAGCTAACATGGCTATTCTGCAACAAGGGTAAGACTTGGTTCCCCTTGCTTGTTGATATACCACATCACTTGAAGAGGTTCCAGGGACCAAAGATGGTTCAAAGAATTAAGTGCTTTGATCAGGACAAGTATCTCCTTGATATTTATGTGCTTGCATCTGTCCTTGGTGTCCCACACCCCCTGCACTTTTATCTGTCCTCAAACTGCTTCACAAGCAAAGTACAAAGCATCTGTGGTGACTGCTTTGGAGCAGGAAGACAGAAGAGGAGACCTTGATTTAAGGATATATCTCGTCTCCACCGAGTGATTTCTCTTCTTAAAAAACACAGTACTGGGATCTGAAAAAAAGGGGTGTTGATGCTGGCACCAAAGAGATGAAAGATACCACTGAATCTTTCAAATGTGGAGTATTTACAAGGGTATCATGATAATCAAATGCCGTGAGACCCAAAATCCTGAGGTATTCCCTCGCAGTGACCAAAGTCTGAGGGACAAAACTTAGAAATAGATTTAAATAAAGATCTGTTTTTTTTTTCCTACGAAAGACAAGCTTTAAGAAATGAGGTGGCTTGGTTGACATCCCCAGAATACAATCCAGTATGAGGGGGTCAAGAAAGACTCTTGAATGTTCTCTTGGAATCCCAACTTGTGCAAGAGATCTCTCACCAAAGAGAGAGAGAGAGAGAGAGAGAGATTCCTGACATTTTGAAAAATACTACAGCTGTAATCCAGTTGTCTAAATACAGAAAAATGTGGATACCCTATAGTCTACAATGAGCTATAACTGGAGCTAGACATCTTATGAACCCTCTTGGTGTATTGGATAGTCCAAAGGGTAAGGCAGAGAACTGATAATGTTATCCAGATACACGCAACCTTAAGAAAAGCCTGAAGTCTGAATGAATAGGCATGTGACAATAAGTATCTTTTAAGTCTAGTATTACCAGGAAACTTGAAATAGGAAGAAAGGGCAAGAGGTTGTAAAGTGACATTTTGAATTTAGGCACCATCACAAACAAGATTAGAAAAGAACGATCCAGAACTGGTCTCTAAGCCTATTCTTTCTTTGGCACAAGGAACATCCTTGAATAAAAATCCTTCCTCGTCTGGGAAGGAAGAAATGTTTCTGTCATTCCTTGGGCCGACGTGATGAAGAACAGGTTGAAACAAAACAGTCTGATCTGCAGGATGAGGAATGACTGCCTTGAAAGGAGGAACTCACTCCCACTGTTATCTGTAACTGTGATGAATGGTTTTCAGCACCCACTTGTTTGAAACAATCTGTTGGCAAAAAAAAAAAATGCAGATTCAGACTTTCTGGAAGAGAAAAAATGTCAGGGTGGATCATGAGGTTTCTTGAATAGTCATTCAGATTTGGAGTGTCCTTGGTTTTGGGAGGTTTGAGACTATTTTTTAAAACCTACTTGCCACTTCCTCTGAAATGTCTGTTTACCTGAATTATATTGGAACAAATGACAACAGTGGCTCTCCCTTGCCCACTGAGGGGATCCCAACAACCTCAAAAGATGTAACTAACTCCTGGTCCATAGTAGCTGTAGGTGCTACACCAGAGGGATCCAGGGTAAAAGATGAGTGGTCCGAGGTACAACAAATGGCCCCAGAAAAGGCTGTTTGCCTTTTTTTGCTTTTTGTGGCTGGAAGGAAGACAGACTGTGGGACTGACAATTTGTTTCATGGTCAAGCTGAAAGTGGTGCCTCTATCCTAGGGGAAAACAAGCAACAAAAGGCAGTAAAACTACCAGTCCACAAAAGTTGCTTTTTTGACAGAACTAAACACAGTAAAAACACTTTCAAACACTAAGGCTACAACATAATGGAAAAATAAACAATTTCTCAACAGAAAATATTTTATCAGTTAGTTAACACTACTTTTAAACTGACAGAAACAATCATCTCCATTTTAAAGTGTGCTACAGTCTCGAGACAATCCATTAAAACACAATAATCCTAGCCTTGAAATAACTTTTTTGAAGAGAATAGTAATAAAGCATCAGTAAAAAATAAGAAAAGGAAATTTTCTTCCCCCAAAGGGAACTTATCTGCCCCACTAAGGAAAGCAAAAGCCAACTGTTGATCCTCACAAGCCTCTCAGGAGTGTACTTTCAGTAGCAGTAAAGCACTGAAGGGCTTCATGCCCAAACTTGCCTTTTCGTCAGCTCAGCTAGAGGTGCTTGACAGTTTGGGCACATGGAAGGTGTTTTAAAGCTTGAAAGCTGCAACGGTGAACAAATATGATGAACATATATACCTGAAGATTCTGTTAATACCCTGCATTCCTCCATATCAGTTTGGCAGTTGGTGCAGAGGGTTAAGACTGTAGTTGCTGTGGTACAGGGCTTAATTCAATCAACCCTCAATGCTTATCGGTTGACCTTGAGCAAGTCACTTAACCAGAAAGTATTGGGGGAGTAACTGTGAATATGGGCTAGGCACCTCAGTGGTTTCCTGGACTGCATTCCTTTAACTATCTATGAATCTAGGGACACTTGTCAGCGAAGGGTTTGCAAGAGATTCCAAGGATGAAATTTGTGTGTGCTTGTCCCAATTACTTGGGTCTATATTAGTTTGTTGCAATGCAATTGCAGCGAACACCGGATTGTTGATCCTCATTCAGCGAAAATCGTTTCAGCGATTCACTGAATTTACTGAGGGCAAGTAAATACTTGCCATACAGCACAACAGGTCGACATCTATGCAAAGCAAACCCACCCAAGTGGGGGACTGCACTCCCCCAACTATATATACCAACTCCGAGATTGAAGTACAGTGGAGAAAAGGGCAAATATGTGCTGTACGGCAAGTATTTATTTGCCCTTGGTAAATTCAGTGAATCTCTGAAACAATTTTCACTGAATGAGGGTCGACGATCCGGTGTACTCTGTAATTGCATTGAGACAAACTGATATAGATCCAATTACTGTAGAAAACATGGTATCCACTCTTTAGTTTCTCCCTGGTTGGATTCATGATAATCAGAATTTGGAGACCTTTAAGAAAGTACTGAAAATGTACATACTTCATGCAAGTGATTGATCTGATTCAGGCTACTACAATTTTCTAATTTTTAACTGTTGGCATTTAAATGTGTTTCAGCATACACGTGGTATTTGGCTTGATAAAAGCTACATTTTAAAAGTGAAGTTTCATTAATTTATCCCAGGATCATGAACTAATTAAGCACTGACCATGTACTAGTTATTTGTAAGAGCCTACAGCATTTCAAACTATTGTTTGTTTACTTGCAAATACTGATTATGTTTTTTGTGTACAGTAAAATTCTAGCCGCAGTGGTGCAGCAGTTAGTGTTGTTGCCTCACAGCAATAGGTTCTCTCATTTGATTCTCAGCTGGAGCACCTTCTGTGTTGAGTCTGCATGTCCTCCCCGTAGTTGAGTGACGTTAAAGACATGCAGGTAGGTGCAAGCGTGAATGGGTGTGCCTTCTTTGAAGTTGGGTGTCGGGCTGGCAACTCGGCACCGTAAAAATCTACTGCCAGTCATGAGTGGACCGGAGTTCTGCTGTGGTGACCCCTAACCAGGAAAAGTCGAAAGAAGTATACAGTAAAATTCTGCTCAACTAGTTCTAGAAGTTAATGTTCACTGCATATTTATCAATTTAGCAAAATGTTTAGCAACTGCCATTTAAAAATGAAAGCATGTTTTGCATGGTGCATGAAGGAGTTTGCATGCAGAGGATTTTCTGATATTGGCTTTGTTTCAGGAGTTCAAGAATATTTGTTTACCATTTCTTTTTGCTATTGTATCTGGCAATTAGTTGAATAATTGTTTCTACAGAAGGTTTTAAATGCTTTACTGAATGCCACACTTTCCATCCTTTTCAAACCGTACATAAATGTACTCATCACTCTGATTTACAGAAAGTTCACAAGCAAGACAAAAGAGGATTTATTCAGATAAAGTTTCACATGTCACACTGAATTATTATACTTGTGTGTGCTTATCTCATGTATGGTCTGGAGAGTTCTTGCAGATTTAGAATATTAATATTGCCTTGACAAGCAGACGTTGCCTGTGTCCATGAACTGACTTTGAAAAATTGGTGTACAGCTCAACTCTTACGGAAGAAAGAGCAATGTTTTAGGTTAATTAGTTAAAACCTAGACAAATGATAGCAATAATGAAATAATTACAGTTATGATTATAACATTAATAATGTTCTTTTTTGACAGTGGTGCAATCTGTGCATTGACTTGGTTGAATTTACCAGTGAAATATTCAAAGGAGCAGTTTTCCTATCTTTAGATGGGGTAATCATCTCTGCAAATTGTAAACTAAGAAAAATCTTTTCTATGAAACTACAACCCCAGGATACTGTTGATGAGGATGGTAAGTATATTTGCCATGTCAACTAGTATAAGATGTGTGTGTAGTTTTCCAGTACAGTATACATCTGTCTTGCCACCGGTCAGAGCTTTGCAGCAGATGGATTAGCACCGGATTTGACAGCAATGTATACATCCTATTACTTTATTAAAGGTAATAAATTTACAAATTATGCAGACTTGGTTCCATAACCTTTCCTCTGTATACACAAAAACACTGTAGGCTAACAGTTTGAAGTAATGTCACTGAGCCCACATTCAGGCTTCATTCCGTGATGATAGCTGAACTATGGCATTGAAATGTCACAACATACCTGTACATTCAGTTGATGGCCGTCATTTTTCATGTACTCAGGCCACTTAGCTGCTTCACGTTAGTATTAGTACTTGCTGCAAGTACAATTTATTTCCTTGTACATGCTTTTCTGCTTTTGAAGCTCACATTGAATCCATACTAGGTCTTCTGTATCTTTATTTCATTATCACCCATTTTATTAAAACTGCCTTTGCATCACTGATAACATTCCATTCCTGGGGACGTTTTTGTCATTGACCTCATTCAACTTTATGTTTTTTGCCTTGAACAAAAGAAAATCATTGTCCTTCATTGTGCTGTCTTGTAAGTATTTGAAGATTACTGTCAAGTCTTTTTCCTAACCTCTAATGTCTAGAATATATATATATATATATATATATATATATATATATATATATATATATATATATATATATATATATATATATGTATGTATATATATATATATATATATATATATATATATATATGTAATATATATATATATATATATATATATATATATATATATATATATATATATATATATATATATATATATATATATATATATATATATATATATATATATATATATATATATATATATATATATATATATATATATATATATATATATATATATATATATATATATATATATATATATGTATATATATATATATATATATATGTATATATATATATATATATATATATATATATATATATATATATATATATATATATATATATATATATATATATATATATATATATATATATATATATATATATATATATATATATATATATATATATATATATATATATATATATATATATATATATATATATATATATATATATATATATATGTATATATATATATATATATATATATATATATATATATATATATATATATATATATATATATATATATATATATATATATATATATATATATATATATATATATATACATACACACACACACACACACACACACACACACACACACACGCACACACTTTAAATATATATAATATATATATATATATATATATATATATATATAAAACAGTTTCAGCTTTTCACACATATTTACCTTAAACACCTTTGAATCAATATCTTGCCTTTTCATGATTGCCAGCTGTTCCTTGTTTCTTCTCATAGTGCAGTTTCTTGCACTACTTCATATGAGGACTCAGAAAAATTCTACAGTCAAGACAAATTACTTTTTTCTTCCCCATACATTTTTGGCAAAGCTAGCCAGGATAAATGTTATAAACTAAGCATGCCACAGCTATTAAATTTTATAAGGAATTATTTTAGCTTTTAAAGGCTCATGTTTTCAAAACAGCAAAGTCCAAAGCATGTTTCTTTCATAACATGAAACTCAGTTCCCTAGAGAGCTATTACATCATTTCTGGGTCTAAACCAGTTTTAATATCCCTAACTGGGGAAAGTTGAGTGGGTGTGGTACACTCTTAGATGTCTGTTTATGTGTAAAATACAGAGGCTGCCAGCAGAAATCAAATGGATAGGCTCTGTGGATCACCCTGACACTGTATACAGGATATAATGCTGCTTTGAAGATGCACATTGCTCATCCATCTGATTTCTGTTTCTTCTGCTTTAGTCCCAAACTGTACCTGATTTATTTTACAATTAATAGCATACATTTCCCACTCCACTCTCTGTCGTATTTTAGTAACTATGAATCACATAAGTGTTTTCCATATCTGACTCCCATTCCTCTTCCTGCATCATTTTCTCACTGCACCACACCTACACTACTAACCACAGTTATTAATTAACTCTAAATTGTCCACCTTTTCTCTCTTCCCATTTTAATTGTTCCATTATCACATGCAAATTATTCTGTGAATCCCCTATCAACAAATTTTGTTTACCTCACTGTATACTTAGCCAATTTGGAAATATTTGTGTAAAACTATTTTCTGTGTGACTTTACTCATCCCCCAAAATTACAGTTCAAAAACCAACACTTTTGATTCTGTCTGATATTGCTGTCTAGGGACATTTAATCTAATCCAGGGAATGCTATTCCCTCAGTTAGTTTTGTTTAAGCTCTCCTAACCTTTCCTTCTCAAAAATGTACACAGTGCTATGTGT
This sequence comes from Protopterus annectens, assembly GCF_019279795.1. Classification (NCBI taxonomy): domain Eukaryota; kingdom Metazoa; phylum Chordata; order Ceratodontiformes; family Protopteridae; genus Protopterus; species Protopterus annectens. The sequence goes on from NC_056739.1 coordinate 955,651,108, forward strand.
AGCCTTAATAAACTCTACAAGGCTGAGGTCTGCTTAGGCTTGAATCTTCCCTTAGTAAATGCTAGACACCTGATTAAAACTGTTACCAGCTATTCTGTAGTTTTTCAGACCACTCTTATTATTTACATTGCGAATGGAATAGCTGAAGAAACTACAACTGTGCAAAATACTAACCTTAAGAGTAGATTTTCTTCTCTTCACTGTTGCAGCATTCTTTACATAAGTGATTCCCTGCCAAGAGGAGCTCACCATCCAGCCAGTATAACAAACATTTAGGAATATATAGATGTTGTACATCACACATATGCTCCCCACTCTAGGCATATGGCATAAAGGTAACATACAGAGGTACATACCACAGATACAAAAAGCCACAGGAGGAACAAATATTTCTAGGAACTATGGATAACATCTGCATCCAGAAGGAGAAAAAGGAAAGGAATTCTAGACCAGGAAGACAGGGCAGAGCAGAAAGGGAGGAGAGAGGAGTGAGTACTGCAACAGTGAAGAGAAGGACATCTACTGTTATGGTGCAATTTTACACAACTGTGCTATGTCCTTTCATATGAATGTTTCAGTATTTTTTACATAAGGGAGAGTACAAAAGCTCAAGAGGAAACTTGAGAGGAAGGCACAGAGGAGCCCACTAGGAACCCATACAGGATAGCTCTGGCAAAGCAAGCTATTGCTGTGAAAACAACATCCAGCTTGTAATGCTTAATGGGGGTATGGATGGAAGTCTAGGTAGCAGCCTCAAGGATGGAACTGGTGTCCAGTCCTTTGAATAAAACACCAGAGGAAGCAACAGCTCTAGTAGAATGTGCCTTTACAGAAGTATAAAGACATTTACCATGAAATGGATAACAAAAAGAAATGGCCTTAGATATCCAGCAGGATATGGTTTGCTTAGAAATGGCCAGACCTAGAGACCTAGGATGAAAGGAAACACATATGTTTCTCAGATTTGTGAATAGCCTTAGTCTTATGAAAATAATATCTGAGCTGCCTATGCAAATCCAAAGTGTGAAGAACCTTCTCACTAGCAGACTGAGGAGAAGAAAAAAAGGAGACCATGCATTAAGAACCTTAAGCACAAAAAAAGGATTAGCACGAAGAGACACCATGTCCCTATGAAAAACCAAGAAAGAGGAACAGGGATAAGAGCCTGGAGTTCAGAAACTCTCTTAGCCAAAGTAAAGGCCAAAAGAAGAACAGACTTCCAGGTACAAAGTTGCAAAGAAGCTGAAGCTGCAGGCTCAAAAGGAGCCTGAGTCAGTTTCTCAAGTTCAAAACTGAGGTCCCAGGAGAGTGGACTATGCTTCCTGGGAGGCCTGGTATGAAGGACACCTTTAGAAAATTGTTTGACCTCAAAACTAGAGGCAAGAGGAGGAGGAGTCAGTGGCAGACAAGTAGAAATAGCTGAAAGCTCAGCTTTAACCGAAGAATATGCTAACCCAACAAGGAGCAATTTACACAAATAAGAGATACATAGAGGGATCCCCACAAAGTAGATTCTGGTTACAAGAAAGGCACCAGACTGAAAATCTCTTTGGATAAATATGATTTCCTAGTAGTGGGTTTCTGGCCTCCTGCAGAATCCTAAGCACATCCTCAGAAAACACATGCCTAAAAGGGATCAAAACCGTATTAACCACAACATCAATTGAAGAGTAGACAAGTGAGGATGGATCAAAGACTCTTTGTCTTGAGTGATAAGGTCCACCCTGTGAGGTAACTTGTGATGATTGACTAGGTGAAGAAGAAGGGGGATCCAATGCTATCTGGGCTAAAAGGGAGTCACTTGCAAGATTTTGGGGGAGTCTTGCTTGATCTTGAGCAGGACCCTGAGATTCAGAAGAAGGGGAGGGATGGTGCTAAGAAACATCCCCTTCCAAGGAAAAGATAGAGTGTCCACCTTCCAAACCAGAGGACTTGGGACTCTGGCATATAAAAGCGGAAGCAAAACTATCTACCTGTGGAGTACTGCACTGATTGACAATGTCTAGATACACATCTCTGTGAAGCATCCATTTATTAGCCTATGTACTGGACCTGCTGAAAGTCTGCCACTGTATTTTGCTCTGAACAGTCTGAAGAGTCACTTGATAATGTACAGCTAGATGCTAGCCCTGAAAGGCAAGTCTGCAAAGGTAGGACCATGTCCTCTTTTGCTTGTTGATATAACACATCACTGTGGTATTGTCTGTGAAGATGTTGAGATATCCTGGGAGAAAGATGGAATGTACAGTTTGAAAAGCTGAAAGGAAAGCTGTCATCTCCTCCATGTTGATGAGATCTGACCTCTAATGAGAAGGCCAAAGACCCTGGACCTTGAGGGAACTGTAGAAATCTCCCCACCCCCATCCAAAACATCTGAAAAAAAAGTTCCTGAGATGAGACTGAAGGTTGAAAAGGAAGTCCTGGGTTGAGAGAAAGCTGATGAATCACCACTGAAGCTTGACTTTAAGGCATGGAAGAACAGGAACTAGAAATCCCAGTAGATGGCAGTATTGAAGCCACACTGACTTTAGGAACCAGTTTTTTCATATGGAGTCTGTCTAGATGTAGCATAAGATATTTCTTAGCCTTCTGTAAGAGCATAACAGTTAATGCGTCTGGAAAATATTGATTGCAGTAAGGTGCAGAAAGGAAGTTGGACTGATAAAGATCCAAGTTAATTAAAAATACATTTTGGGCCATTTTCAATAAAGCCTACACTAAGTGTACACAATATATATTCAAGAACATTCTTATCCACTTTTTGTGCTTTCTAGTCTCTCAGAAAGATGACACTAAGTGTACATGCAGTCTACACTTTGTAGTAACCTTTATGAATCCCTATTTAAAGATGCAAGAATATCGGTAGGAAAACTAAAATTAAGAGGAAGAAGATGTAAGTTATGTCTATGTTGTCTGTTCACTCAAAATGGTGTACACTTAGTGTAGGCGTTATTGAATCCCAGGGATTGTCTATTAATTTTTAATGGACATTTGGGTTTATCCTGTTTTGTGCACATAGGGGTTGGAGATGAGAATGTAACAAGGTGACCTCTTTGTTTGTTTTCATGCTTTTTCCATATTGCTACCAGCTGCTTTATTGTGATAACACTTTGTTTGTAGACTATAAAGTCTTGGAAGGCAGAATGCATTGTGCAACCTAGGAAGTAAGTAAAATACACACATGTATAAGAGGGAAGAAGCTATGACTGGTCAGGAACATTAGCAGTTATCAATATTTTAGGAGCAAGTATCAGTACAGAGGAACAGGTTGGCTTACATGGGCCTTTGGAGAGATATAGGGTTACAGGGCATGGAGATTGCCAGCAGAGTTGATTGTTGCTCAGCAGAAGGTTTTCTATCCTAGAGAACAGAAGTTTAAATCAGTGTTGAGATTTTACAATTGTACAAAAGTATCCATCCTGGTAGACAAGTAGGAGTAACAGAGACAAAAGGTGAGGAAAGGATAATGAAGGTGAATTGGGGTAGGAGGCTGCAAAGACTGGGCAAGGAGAAGATATGTAGGGCGCTAATACAACATACATACTGAAGAGAATGGGTGGTATCATTGGAGTATTGAACAGTGTCGGGGAGAGACCTGGTAGTGTTGATGGGGTCTAGCATTTCATAGCAGAGCATAGTATTTTAGACCATTCCTACAGCAGCAGCCAGTGATGTCTATAGCTGATGGGGAGATCCTGGTGCATTCTGCATTCAGAGATCCAGGACCTATCTCTGGGATGAAGTCATACCTCTCAACTGTCCAGATTTTTGCCTTTTTGGTCTGTTCGTTAAAATTGTGTTTTTTGGGCAAATTGTTGAGGATTGAAGTCAATAAATGGCATTTGAGTTTCAGACTTCATATCCTTAAGAAAATGCATACTAATCCAAAATCTGTTATTCTAGTAAAGTTCTAAGTTTACAGGAGCAATATTGAAAATCTGTCTATATTTTTAGGCCTTTGTCCCCCATTATTTCTGGCTTTGTCCAGATTTCTTGTGCTAAGAGGTTGAGAGGTATGCCTACACAGACTGTCTCAAAAAACTCCAGCTTTACTCCGTCACAACTCAGAGGCGATCTCGGCCTAACATACAAAGCTATGTCATACCCAGAGCTGTTAGACATGCTCCAATTAAAGAAATCCCAATCCCTCCGAGCTACATGCTCTAGGGACCTAAACCTTGTCACCACAATAAACAGAACATGCTGGAGGGATAGATTCTTGTCCTAGAGACTTCCAATACTCTGGAACAAACTACCTATCTATATCAAACAAAGCTCCTCATTAGCACTCTTCAAGAAAAATCTTGATGATTGGATGGGAGATAGGAAATTCACCCCGGGATCACTTCTGTGGCTCTGCTCACCAGGGGCACAGGAAAATAATTTTCTTTGGTGGCGAAAGCCAGGGTACCTTTTTGGCTAGGCTTATATAGGCCCTAGGGCCAATAGCCTAGTACATACCTATGAACCTAGAGTAGTAGGATGTGTTGTGAAGTTATGGTGGAGAGAAAGAAGGAGCTACAGGAAAATTGAGAACTGTGACTTTCCTGATTCTGCATAAAGTCAAGATGTGGAGCCTGGATTGGTGGAGAATTATGGCTGTTGTGTGGAATGCCTGAATGCACTCTTTTCCTTGCCATCTCAGTTCTGCTGTGGGCATAGGCTAAGATTATGCTTTTTCCTTCCTTTCTCATATCTTTACACAGAAGTCTCTGTCTTCAAAAGACTGTTTCTTGCCACAGTTTCAATACTATGTTTAGTCTGTCTTCCCTCTGAGTGGTAGTCTCTGAATCCCAAGGTAAGTGGCTTTGCTGCATTGTCCTGCCGCCTTGTCTCTTGGAGACATAGCATGTCAAGTCTCCTCCTTACCATCATGCCATCCACTTCCAGGCTGTGTTCTGTCAGTTAATGTTCAGTGTAGCAATCCTTAATTCATTTTTGGCAGTGGTATTCCAGGTAACCCATGGTAGTCAACGTCAGCTAGACACTGGCCACGTATGGCAGGTGGTGAGGGGTTTGTGTGTGAAGGGGGGTTTGGAATGTGAGATGGAGTTGCAGACAAGTTATGTATGAAAAGTAGACAGAGAAACCAATGTCATGAAGTCAAAGGGAGGTTTTAAGGGAAATTGTGAGAGGAAGTGTCCAACCAGGCAATGCAAGGGTGAGATACTACAGGTATGGAAGTGGATAGATAAAGGGGGTAAACAGAGTAGAGGATATTTGGAGTGAATCAGAATATAGAGATTTAAAACTTGGAATAAACTTGATACAATGTATTTTGAAGGAAGAGGAATAATTTTCCAGTCATTTCAAATTGTTGCAATCCTCCATTCTCCAACAAAGGTAAAAAGTCAGTATTTCCCTGGTTCAGCACTTTAAAGCTTTATTTAGTTAATACTGCTCATTCACACCTTTTTGGTAAACAGTATGTCTCAAGCATGAATTGTCAAAAACTTGAAAGATATTTAGACCTTTTAAGTCAGTTTACAAGCCTTCACATTCCATCAGTCCCTTCCACCGCCCTAGTAGAATCATAGTTACCATTCCTCTGGCTTGTCATGCCAAACCATCACGTAGGCATCAAGGAATCCAAATGTCCTTTTTCTTTTTACCACTTCCTTCACTCCATTTTTTTCTCACCTTTCTTTTACAATCTTTGAATCTGTTTCTCATCTTGATGTTCTGTTTCTGACCTTTCTTTTCTACAGAAATCACGTTGCTGTTATTAGTCCTGTGTTCTATTACTGTCTTACTGTGTTTTTCCTTCCTTTCTCATATCTCATTTCTTTCTACTCATTCATTGCATTAAAATTTTCAGCTTGCTGTGCTTTGCATTTCCTTCCTGTACCTACCTCTTTGGATATGTCCCAGCCAGGCTGCTCACTTGATTCCAGTTGGCTCCCCAGCTTTTCATCTTTACCCGTCTTATCGTAGACTTGCTTGGAGATCTCAATCACACTATCCTACAGCGTTTTGATATTCTGTGCAATTTCTCCATACCTTGAACACTGTGTGGAGTTTTTTTTTCAGCCTTTCTCTCCTGAATGCTGGCTCATAAATTAATACACTACTCAGCCTCTGCAGCTGACTTAGAATCTCCAACCTTTCAGCTTCACCACCAGTTACCAATTTAGGAAGGTATATTTTGATTATTCTCTAATACTGGTATGGTTTTGGTTTTGATAAACATCCATCAAAACACTGCAGATTTAATTTATTTTCTTTCCTTTCTCTGTCATTTAATAAACAACAGCCTTTTGTTTTCATGTGCCAGGAATCTGTACAGAATCTCCCTTATTCTACTGTGGGTGGAAGTGGTGGGATGTCCTCCGCTCTGCATTCTTGAAATGTTTTACCTGATATAATAACTGCCATACCAGAGATCATAGATGGGGGAGACTTAAATCATCTTCAGATTAGCATCTTCTTCTCCTTTCTGAAGTCTGTTCATTCCATTCATCCTCAAATGTTTGCCTTTAAGATCATATTTTATTTTTAATTAATAGTTCATGCTCGCTTTTAACACTATTCATTTCTGTCTGATGCTTACTCCAAGTTTGACTGTTCTTCTTGTATCTCAATAATATTATATTTAATTCTTCTAATTATAATTTAATTGGGCAGTATTTACCCCTTTTTCCTTAAGAACAATTAGTATTTTATCTTGTGTGTACTCTGGTCATCCTTCCATTTCACTTTTTCTTTGCTTTTCTTTATTAAATGTAACTCTTCCTCTGCCAAAATATCACCCCTTCAAATGTGGAAGCATATATTCCCTTGTATAGGGCAGAGCTCCCTTACCAAGCAGCCATTAACAAAGGTGTCAGCAGTGTCTCCCTCCCCTTTGCATGGTGGTTTTGATTAAGCTATTTTGGCCACTTTGTCATTTGTTCCTCTTACCTGTGTCCCTACACAAGCAAGATCCTCTGCCTTCTGCATTATGTCTGAACATGTCTCAACAAAATGTCTCATTGAACAGGGGAAACGTTTTTATTCTTGCTATAAAACCCTTTACCTTCTTGAAGCAGTGTCAACAAGTCCACAGTTTCTGAATGATAGTTTTAAAGTTACCCATCAAAATGAAAAGTATTTATTTATTTATTTTGGTGTCTGACAATACTTTTTTACCTCTTTAGGGAGTCTTATTTCAGATTTGGCTTACCTTATACATCTGTATGGCACTGGTTTGGTCTATTCTCTTAGAGATCTTTGGTAAATGTCTCAGTTTTCATCTAATTTTGAATAAGTTGCCTTTGGCCACAGCAGAGCCTATCAAACACTTTCTGAGGATGTTTCATCTCAAATCGTCAGAGACTCTCCCTGACCTTCAGAAAGGGTAACTGCAAGTGGTAAGCCCTACCATGAGCAGCCAACCCCTCACGTAATCGTCTCCAATTCAATGATCATCCCACAGAATTGATTTTCAATAACTAGAAGATTCACAGCAGCAAGTGGTACACCCAGCCATGCTACAAAATAATGAGGCAGTCTACGGAGTAGATAATACTAATTAGCCATATGCTGTGACCCAGAAATGCCTGTGGTTACTAATATACACTGCCAAGTGATTCAGAAAATTGGTTGGCTGCATAATTAGCATAGCCTGCCATGAAAGTTAACTGGGTCAAAATGCAGTCTATGGGAGAGGATGCATTGCTGCTAAGTCTACCAAAGTTTAGTAGAAAGGTAGTGGTGTGTATGTCTGGTGCAATGTGTCTCTTTCTACAGGGTTTTGAATGGACTAGGATCAGTCTGTGTGTGTGTGTGTGTGTGTGTGTGTGTGTGTGTGTGTGTGTGTGTGTGTGTGTGTGTGTGTGTGTATATGTGTGTGTATGTGTGTGTGTGTCTGTATGAATGAATGAAGTAAGGGATGGATAGTGAGTGTGTGTGTGGTGAATAAATGAGTATGTTTGGGAGTTTGAGTGTGGGATGTTTTGTGATGCTGAGTGGGTTGATGGATGGCAGTGTGTGTGTGTGTGTGTGTGTGTGTGTGTGTGTGTGTGTGTGTGTGTGTGTGTGTGTGTGTGTGCTCGCATGTACATATGAATGTGTGCATGTGTAAGAATGGATAGGGAGAATCGTGTCCCAAAATGATGCATGGGCTGCCACAGGTAAATAGTTATGATTCAGAGACATGCAAATTATCTGAGAATGAGGTCTCGGTCATTATACCTACAGATGTTTCTGAATCAGATTTTCTAAGATTCTGTAAATTAGCTTTACATGATCATGAACCCATTTTTTAAATTTCAGGGTCTGTCACTCCTTGAGCAGAAACAATTTTAATCAGCCTTCAATAACAGAAAGGAAAAGATAAAATAATAAATAAAAGAAATGATAAGTTAAAGAGGGAATGGCTCAACATGAGTGAAACAGCATATAAAGAAAAATATTGGAAAAGAAAATAGAAGCTACTTGGTCTTGTCTAAGTAGTCATATTAATTACATTTAGGAATTGGATTCCCACTGTACATTATCAATGAACAAGTCCCAGCATTCTCCTTTTGGGAAATGGAGACAATAGTTTCATCTTCCAATTTACCAGCATTATCCTCTTCATTGCCAAGGCAGATGTTTATAATTTTATTATTTGTTTTTGTGTAAGTCTTCCTACTTATGCATAGTTTATATGCCCCAAAGCATTTGTTTCGTACTTCATCCTAGGTTTATTCCCCTGTTAAGCATTTCTTTTCCTTCCCTCTCTCAAAAAATATTTTTTTAGTTTTCTTGCCATAAATGTCTATTTTTTATTTGCCATTCATTGCAGTTTATGTTATTAGTTTAATTTACAGTGCTCATGGACATTACTATGTGCTTAATTATTCATGGACTGTGAAGAATCATAGAATATACCTAAACATTTGATATATCTATATTCTAATATTTATGACAACTTAGTTGAATAGATAGTAAGTAAAATGGCTATTAAGATCATTGCACATTGGAGAAGAGGAAATACTTTGAGATCTTGCAGTTTTTGACTTAGCATGTATTCTTCCACATACAAACTCACATTTCTGCTTTTCCCAGGATTGTAGTTCTGGTCCTTGGAATTTCAACAAGCACTCAAATATATCACATTCCAGAGATCTTTCTGTGTTGTGCTATATGTATATACAAATATAGATTAAACAAAATGCTTTTAGGAAGTATCCTTAAGTGGTGTAAAGTTAAATGTCAGATTTTGTGATGTAGAGATCACAGATCAATGCAAAGCTTGCATACAATTCTTGGGTTTACATGATTATACATATGGTTAACAGTTAACATTTTTCTTTTTATCTAGGTATTTACATCATCCACACTGATGTTAATGAACTCATAGATGTTATTCCTCGAAGCTGCCAAATTTCTGTGGATGTGCCCCAGGTTTCACTGCTACTAAATATGACCAAACTTAAAAAAGGGGAATTAAAATTTGGTGGGCAAACACTCATTTCCTCTGACACTGGTAAGTTATCTAACACTGAATGTACAAGACATTCAAAGACAGCACTCATAAATATCTTCTGTTACTATCATTTTCCATTCCAAAAACATAAAAGGACTTAAAAACTAACTTTTAACTTTGATTAATTATTCTTTCCACTCACATTACAAGTTTTTTAAGTTTGGCTTTCAAACAATATACTTTTAAACAGTCATTTGGTTTCTGTTATAAACTGATACTATTCATTTAGGTCATATCTACTTCCAGTGGATGTCTTAAGATCTTTTATACTGTTGTTATATTTTGTAATTTGATCCAGCTGTACATGAGAATATCTCAAAATTAAAAAGTATGTATCATATTTCTTTCTCCCACGTGTTCTTCTTGACATTTTTTCACTTCTTCCATTAATACAACTTCTTTAGTTTTTAGGAAACATGCAAATAAGAATGCATGTTTGCCATGTTGCCTGTTGCATGGGTTTCTACGTTTCTTAACTTGACCTTTTTTAGCAACTTTACTGAAGTAAATGTAACCCTCTCAGTGGGATTCCCTGTCACAGTCCAACCAGTAATGCTATATACTGAGTAAGTAGTAAGTCTTGTGCGTCTATTAAGTATAGTAATAGATTTTTTAATGTATTTCTGGAGAAATTACCAATAATAGATGATTTATTCTATACTTTGTTTATGGAGAAATCTTGTGGCATCAAATAATCAGCCACTTCAGAGTACAGTTTTCATAATACAGTATTCTGGCATCAAATAATTAGTCATTTCAGGTTTCACAGTATAGTGTTTTTGATTTAAGAACAGTTAATATCTTGAAATTCAGGGTGATGAAAAATAGTAAAAAAATAAATCCAGTGAATATTCACAGAGTACAGGCGATGGGAGAATCGTCAATAATAGTTGGGCCCCCACACATCTGCATGTTAACATAGAGTGTGTGGGATTTTCCCTTATACTCTCTATTTAATCCTAGTACCCCAAAACAGTACTGATTGCTCTCTACACATTTCACTACAGCAGTGCGTGTTAAGGATCAATGCAGTCTATTTTTTTTCACCATGAATCACTGCATTCTTTTCCAGTGTCTGTTTTTATGTATTTAATTATACACCAGCAAAATGTATTATTTATACATTTGTACAAGTGTCTTGCTTTTTAACTAACTGCAGGGGTGAATTCATTTAATAAGGTTGCAGTAGCATTTTGGAATTGGCTGTCTGTACATATCAGGGCCATACCCCTCAACCGTCCTGAATTCCTCGGTATTTACTGGTTTTGAGGGCAAAATAATAGGATGCCATGAATTTCCAAATGACCCCTTGTATTCCCAATTTTTCTTTAATTTAGCTTGCTGTGACACAGATATCCATCAGTCTCAGAATACAGAATGTGTGATACAAAAAGGAACAGTTCACATACTGAGAAAGGACTAAGTAAGCACCACAAGCTTTTGAATAAAGCAAACCAATGCCGGGGTGCTGTTATTGTTTGTGAAGGAAACAGTGTCAATTTTTTAGAGCACATTATTTCTCTGAGATAGTGGGACAATGTGAATATCAAATGGACTGAAAGGTGAAGTAATGAATCAGAATAATGAACACTCACTGCTCGTTCTTGCTGTTGTAGAGCTGTGCTGCTCGGTTAAGGAACTTACTGTTACCCCAAAAGAGAACAGTCAACTTTGCAGAGACAAGAGATGAGGGAGGAAGGGAGCAGAATTAAGGAAAGTTTGTGCGTAGTCAGTGGTTTGAAAAACTGTGGAAGGAAGAAATGTAATAGAGTGAAACGAAAAACTGAAAGTGAACGAGAAGTGTACGTCGATGGTGTCACAAAATACCAGCGGTGCTTCTGGTATTCTCTTTTTCTTTGAAAAGGTTGTTTCTCCTTGAGAAAGATTTATATAGGAAGACCAATGGGCTATTAAAATGTTAAAATGACTGGTGACTCAAGGGCTTCCCCCGATGGCAAACTGAGCCAAGGCTGTTTGAAGTCCTGATGTATGTATGAATGTAGGAATGAATGAATGGAGAGATGTGAAGGAGGAGAGTTAGCCAATAGGATGCTTAGCTCCCGTTAAGCAGTTTGAATGTGGATATCCCCATTTATGCCTTTCTCTTTTTATAAAGCAGTTTTGAGTCATACAGTAGCAGGGTATCAGGTAGGGAAAATATAACATTCAGTGTAATGCAATAAAGTTCCTTCTATAGTAGATTTTTTTGAGTAGACGGAATTTACTAAAAACTGAGGAGCAACCAATAAATTACTACATCTGGAAACAAGTGTCATGTTAAATCTTTGTTTTAATTTGCAGCCTGTTGTATTAACTGCTGGTGCAAAGTGCTTGTTGTGTAAATTAATTATGAATGTATTGTAGTTTTTTGCTTTCTGGAATGAGAGTTTTCCTTAGCTGTTAGGGTTGCCAGTGCAATTTTATCAAGTTCGCACTGCATACTTTCGTTTTTTGGTCAGCAAAAGAGGGTTAATGGAATGAGTATTAGGTATTACAACTTTTAGTATTATTCTAGTCACTCATAGCGCAGAAAAAAATCATTTTAAACTGCACCATCTTGGAGGGTGATTCATGTTATGTTGTTCCCACCCCATCTGGCAGACAGTCTCATGTTTCCACCCACCTAAAGGAAGGAAATGACCCGTACTAGTGGCAACAGTGTTTTGAGCAAAGAAGGCGCACATCTGTTATCTTTTTTCTGAAGCAAACATTATGTATTCTACTATGGATTTGGGAGATGTGCAGTACATATTCACACATTTCACCATTTCTTGCATTTGTGTACTGTTTCTTAGCTTTTCAGATGTTTCCTTAAAAAGTTTGAAGCTCACATGAGAAAGGGAACTACTCCCAAGGCCCCAAGCCATAAAACAAACTGTAAGACTCTTTACTGATTTTTTTCCATTGAACTGTGTTGAATAGTGGCTTTAGGTGAGGTGTGTGTAGCTAAGTTGCTTTCTTGCACATCATGTGCTTGTGGAATGGCCATAACCTTATGTTCTGCCAGCAGCTGAGAGGTGTTAAAGCAGTGGTTCTAGCCCATTATTACTTCAGTGGACAATTGTCTGGCAGGTGGTACAGAGGATTAAAGAGCTGTTTCCTGTAGTCCATGATTTGATTAATTTAGCCTTCACTGCCATTTTCATGTACTTTTATTTCTGATGGTATGTAGTGGTGGTTAGTAATCTTATGTGCATTGCATTTTCTACATGTAGAGCCAGCAGTTAATTTTATTTTTATAAAAGAAAATTGCATTTTAGTTTTATACAAGTTCAAACTTTGATACAAGCTTAAGTGTTAATATAAATAAAACACTATTGTTCTGGTTATATTTTCTGCTTAATATTATGTCTGATCTTCAATTTGCTTTTGTAGGTATCCCACAATTCAGTTGGGGTGAGTGAGGCTGCATAATTATGTATGCACATTTTATGTTAATGAGCATCCAGATTTTTGGTCAGTTGTACCTACTTTTCAAGGGCCATTGTCCAGATTTTTCATGTTTCCAGGTTGAGAGGTATGATCAGGGCTGAACATAATCTTTCTACCTTTATGAACAAACTGAAGGAATTCCTGATCAAGGCATCTTACAAGTGTTAGTGTTTCACAAATAATGGCTAATCTGATTGCATTAGTACACCTAATCTTATTTGCTTTCTAATGTTCTTTCAGCCACTCTTTGTAGATTTAAATGCTTCTTTTAAGAAGAGATTCAGTAATGATTTTATTGTTTCTTATGTGTAAGGCAGCATTTTTTATTGCTCCCACTCTTTCCCCATCCAAACTTTTCTGACCTCTGGCCTTCTCTGTGCTACTGCCCAACCTCCTCATGAGTGCCCAGATACTCTTCTTTCTGAACAATACTGAATGTAAACGTTCACCAGTTGGGCCTCTGACTTCTCGGAAAGCAGTGCCCGAATGGCTAACTAAGCCATAAAGGTTAAGGAAGCAAAGAATCATTTGTGTCAGAGCAATAGGCTACTGTACTGTAGATGGTCATAGTCTCTTAGCCTGTAAATAACCTACAGTGATGTCAGTGCACTGAATGCATGCACCCTTATGTCCCCATGAGACAGCTGGTCTCTGAAGTTCATGCAGGTGGTGATTTATCCCTCTCACTTCTACAAAGATAGGAGGAACTAACCATCATCTGCTTCATCCTATCCCATTTGATGACTCTTACAGTTAACCGGGTCTGTTCCCAAATCTGAAGCACATCAGCAACACAGACAAATGTCTTGTTTCTGAGCTTCAGGCTTGCTGGCTATGTCTTATTCAATGTTTTTTGGAACATTTTCATAATGTTATGTGCTTTCAGGCCTGTACCATGGCTTAAATGGGTCTGAGGAACAATACAGTTATCCAGTAAGCAAATAGACGAGCACCATCTATTTTATCCATCTTACACAGTATGTTCAGCATGGTGGAGACTACTGAGATTCATAGACAGGAATGCAATAGTCACCAGTCATGTACAGTTTCTGTACTGTTTTATGAATGGTGCACTGGTGTTCTTGGTACAGCAACACACTGATGTAAACCAGCCTGTGCAGCTACAGATTCCTTACTAAATATCTATACACAAGTGCCTTACACTGCTGTGCTATGGTCCTGTGTCATGCCTGACTGTAATTCATAAAGGAATCACAGGCACTAGGTATGACAGCGAACTGCGATTTATTACTATGGTATGATAATGTGGAGATCTGGTGCTGTGTAACCTCCTGCTGGTGGGAGTTCATCAGCATCACACTGTGCAGTGGGACATGACAGGAGACTCTACTGCTAGAACAGATTTTCCTGTCATGCAGCAAAGATACTGTGGAGGTTTTGAAGGTTTGACATAACTAGTATGTTACTTAGCATTGTCTGCTGAGTAGTTTACTAGTGGGGGGACACACCTACAAATGTGTGCCTTTGGACTAAAATAGTTTATACTACTAGGACCATCACATACAATGATAATATATCATTTGTCATTTTTTATAATTAGTAGGTTAGTTTGCCTAGGTAACTGGTACTTGGAGTATGTCTCTTACACAAAAGAACAAGACCACTCATTGGTTCATTTTGCAGTGTGTTTTCTGAACTGCAAATGAGCTTTCATGTACCATTCTGTGGTAAGCAAGCCTTATTCCATACCTCATAACTTATGAATACTAGCTTAACATTGCTTAAATTCTCCTTCCACTCTCTATCTTGCTCTTAAGGTTTGCAGAATTCAGCACATCATTTGATAAGATAACTTATAATTTGTTAGACCTAAACTACATAACCGTATGAAAAAATATATGCAGTAGTGGGGTAAAAAATTATGAGTACTTGAAATCAGACTAATGTTCTAGAGCAGTGTTCATCTTGTGTGAATAAAGTATTGCAGCTGTAAGTGCTGAGTCCATTATATTTACTGCATTCTGTTTTTACTCTATCCTTTTACTCCTTCAGTAGCTACCCTTCCTTTACTACATAGCACTACTGCATATATTGTACATAGTACTCTGTCTGTGCTGACTCCCTTTACCTTAATTATTGGATTCAACTAAAATACTGATCCTCCCATCCATGACACAGTTATCCTACATGTTTCCCTCTGTTTTTCTGGCTCCTCATAGCTGACCATCAGCTGTTCCCCCAAGACCTCTCCTTGTCCACTTGGTCTTCTTCTCCTGGACTAACTCTGGCCCTTGCTTGGGGCCAGTGAGATTAGAACACATGAGGCAGCATTATATTGCTGCTGAACAGTTTTTTGTGCCCTAGCTTCTCCTCCCCTTGAGTGCACTGGTAATGGCTAGGGCCAGGTGTGCAATCAGGCATGCTGGCATATCATTCCACCTTCTCCCCATGACCCTAAGGACTCCAGTAGGGATCAGCTTGCGAAGAGAGTCTGAGTGCACACCTTTCCATCTAGGATGGGCATGCTCATCTTCAGCTTGCCAGCTCCTCAGTTGCCCAAGCCACTAATCAAGCTCAGGTCACCCTGACTATAGTCAGGGCTTTATCCCTCTATGCTATAATGCTAGCCACCACAATTATCCTGCCTTCCTCTTTTCCTCTTCAGTGACTGCAGCACCTATGGTTATGATAGTCCTCTAGTTCTCAACATTTGTAAGTACATAATTTATAATACCTATCGGCTGAGACTTGATGCTTGTAATAACTACTGTAATTCAGACGTAACCATTGTTTTACTGTATTTCAACTTCTCAGTGTTTCCAAATGTCCACTACTATTTAATTGTGCCTCAATATTTTTAATAACTAATGTGCTTAGACTTGATTATTTACAATATTGAGGCACAATATTTTTAATAACTAATGTGGTTAGACTTGATTATTTACAACAGCTTTTGAATAATATTATTTTTCTTTGTATCTGGGTTGAAGGTAAAAAAAAGTCTACCTGAACCAATATTCTACCCCAGATGACAAAAAAAAATTCTTCTTCTTCTTCTTTCGGCTTTTCCTGGTTAGGGATCGCCACAGCGGAACTCCAGTCCACTAATGATTGGCAGTAGATTTTTACAGTGCCGAGGTGATGACAAAAAAATAGAGAAATAAAATATTTCCAAAATCTGGACATCAGGTGTAAACACAAACAGTATGGCAAAATTTACAAATGATTTGAAAACTAAAGAATGATTCTTTGCTGATGAAGAGATAAGTGGATTTTAGGAGGACCCTAATCAGATTATTCAGTGAGCACAACAGAATGTTATACTGAATAAAAATTAATGTAGTGTTATAACTGAGATAACATTATTGAAGGCATACCTCAACAGCTAATGATAAATTACTCAATATTTGCTGACAAAAATTACAAAGATATATGTATCTTGAATAATTAAGCATTTTAAAATCATATCCAGAGAACTGGAGAAAAGGGTAATGAAATGTCTTGATGCATTATTAGAAATATTAGTTGCAGGAGACAGTTGTTAAGCATCTTTTAAATGAAACCTGAGTTCTTCTTTGCTTTATGAAAATGCATCTAGTTTTAAGTATGGAGCCTCAACTCACTGTGATAACAAATAAATAAATGATACACATCACAGTGACTAACTAAAAATGTATCAATGTCTCATCCTTGCATACACAGTGCTTGAGGAGTGGTCTATTATTGCAGTACTGTGCAATAATAAATTTGGGGTGTACAATGTCTCACTGTTTTCTGCCAAAATAAAGAGCCAGATCCACATGTATTAAAAAACACTCTTACCACATTTTTGTGCTTTCTAGTCAGTCAGAAAGATTACAGTATGTGTACATATTGTCTACATTTTGTGGTAACCTTTATGAATCCCTTTTAATATTTAAAGCTGCAGGAAAATCAGTACGAAAACTAAAATTAGGAGGAAGAAGGTGTGAGTTATGCCTGTGTTGTCTGTTCACTCAGAGCATTGTATGTACATTTAGTGTATGCTTAGTGTAGGCTTTGTTGAATCCCACGGAAAACTATTGATTCATCAATAAAAAAATGAAATATTATAGCTGATGTTGTTAATCTTCTTTCCATTCATCACTGATGGGTTCGGTTCCGAGCCCTCGGAACAGAGTCGGCCTATTACCAACCTTGCCCCAGCCAAAAAAACCTCTCTAGCTAAGTCTCTTCCCAGAATGCCTTTCTCTCTGTTACCTCAGATCTCATTTGCCACATAGCCGTAAAGCCATGTTTCAGCCGAGCTCTCAGCTAAGTGAAACCTTTATGATATTTGCGTAAAAATTTTTGCATATCTTCATATTTTATTAAGCGATTAGTATTTTTAGTGTTGTTTCTTCTGTCTAACCTTGTTCTTTCCTCTCTGCCTGCTGTTACCATTGGTAAACTTTCAAGTACCATTGTTGGTCCATCCTTTCTTCCCTTACCCTTGTGGTATTACTTCAGTACCATAGTTAGTATTGTTTCTCCTGCTTAACCTTTTAGCTTTAACCTTTATTTCGGTGTTTCCTTTTTCTTTTCTACATACCAGTGTATTGTTATGTTTGTGATTTTTTGAATAGAGTTGACTTCATTATAGTTGGATTATACAGTTGACCTGTGGTGTTTTTCTACCAAGATGTCGGATAAGAAGGGTACTTCAGGTTTTAAGCATTGTACTTCTTCTAAGGGCAAGTTACCTAAGAGTGATTCTCATGATGATTGTGTATACTGTTTGGGAGTGGCCCACCTTTCGGTGCAGCCTCCATGTGACATTTGTCAGAGGTTCAGCCAAAGCACTCTTAATGAGCCCAAAAATAAACTAATTCTGAAAGGGTTACTCAAGTCTCCCTTCTCAGAGGCCTTTTCTGCAATGGAGGTCTCAACCCCTCCTTCTAAGGACAAAAAGAGATCCCACTCTGTTCCTTCTTCACCATCGGGTGATCAGAGCAAGCCTGGGAAATCAAAGGTGTCTATAAGTTATCGTTGGAGCATAAATCTGTCTCTTCGGCTCCGTCTTCTTTGGCTCCAACCATCTCAAAATTTTCTATACCGATGCCTGTTTTGGCACCGGTCCTGCTTCTGCCACCAATCATAGACCTTACTGCACCTATTTCGACTTTGGCACCTGTAGCCACTTTGGCTCAGGGCACACCTTTGACTATGCCATTAGTTTCCATTTTGGAACCGACTGTTTCAGCTCCGAGTGCCACTTTGGCACCGAGCGTTGTACCGACCTTACTGGATTTTACCCCTTTACTTCCAGTCTTGAAACTAGAGACTTCAGTGCCGGCAGACCTTGCACCACAGACTCGATACTCCCCTCAGTAGATCTGTTTGTGGACCAAGCTTATAGCCCATTCCTAGAACGTCCTGTTTCTCCATCTGGAGTATCCATTAGATCTACCAGGAGCCTTTTGGAACATGATGTAGTGCGTCTTGTAGACCAGCTGTTGTTAGCCAGGGGGATTCCCTCACTTTTTAAGACCCATCCACCTGCAGGACTTGGATTGCCTTATCCACCAACTCCATCTTACACTCCTCTATTGACCATCTCAGCTCTGTAGCCTTCTGCTCCGATATCCCTCTTGGAACCCATCACCTCGGTGTCTACGGTGCACCTCACTCTGACTCCAAGTTTGTCCCTTTGGTCTTTGGATCCTGCTGAACTGGTCCTTCCTCAATCTGGGGATTGGGGACGGGCTTGTTGGCCTGGGGTACGGAGCCTCCTCTCTCCTCGGTTCCATCCTTGGCAACAATGGCTGCATCCGGGCTGATCCTGCTTGAGGCTCCATCCGTGGGGGCAGGTTTGTCAGGGCGGGGTGTGACCCTGGTCCCGAGGTTGTCTTTCTCAGTTCCAGGCTCCCATACTTCTTCAGGTGGGCCTGCCTTCTGTGCGATGAGAGGGTTCTTGCTTCTGGCAGCACTCCTTTGATGTCAGAACCCCAGTTTTCACCACCCTGAGCTACAGCTGCCACAAACCCCCCCCCCGGGACATTGGGCAGAGAAGCCGCAAGACATCCCTGTTCAGGGTACCCACTCTTCCGAGTCCTTCTCAGAGACCTGTACTGAGTAGCCCCCTCGAAAGAAGATGTGCAAGAGGAAGCACATGGACTCACCCGAGGAGTCCTTAATGGAAGACATGGATTACGATGATGGTGAAGGGTCCCGATGGTCACCTCCTGATGATGTCTCCGGAGATGTTAAAGCATAAAGGTGACTGGAAGCCCTCCAACCCTTCATCTGAGGAGTCCATGTTCCTGCAGGCTTTTCTTGCCCAGTCATATACCTCTTGGGTGACTCTGCCTGCTGACAAGCTTGTCCTGCTCGTCATGCAGTGCACTTGGAAGAACCCTGATTCCATTGAGGCAATTCCTCGGAGACCAGACAAAATTATTTCCCCTCCTGAGAACCCGCACTGATCTAAAGGGTTACCAGTTGATGCTATGGCTTTGGCAGTGGACACGAAAAAGGACTTGGCTGAGGAAAGTCCCGCTGTCCACCTGCCCAATAGGGGGTCCTGGGCAATGGACAGACTTGGGAAGAGTGTTTTTGCATCAGGGATCTTTGCAATACAGTCCCTGAATTATTTGGCACATTTTACGAGGCTCCAGAGGGACTTGATTTCCGAACTCTCTGGGACACTAGCAGGACAGTTGTCTGATGAGGTCAGGAACAAAGTGGCCTCATAGCTCACAACCCTGGAATCAATATCCAACTCGTCCATAAGGTTTCTGTCACATGCGATCGACGAGGTGGCTAGAGCAGCGGGTTCAGGCATTGTTATGAGGTGTCATGCCTGGATGCGCATTTGTGACCTCATGGATCCCTTCAAGTCTTCCTTTCTGAATGCTCCCATCGAAGCTTCATCCCTTTTTGGCTCCAAAGCGAAGGACACGCTAGTCAGGTGCAAGCAAGTGGAAAAACCCTGTCTGCCATAGGCCTATGGTTTTCCAATCCTCAATGTACCTTCTCCAGGAATCAGAGGAGTGGGAAAATGTGGCATAAGAAATCTCAGGGTCCTTCAGTGCTGCACCTGTTGATGATACTCCCAGAGGCAGAGGGGGGGGGGTAACAATTCAAGAAGACGCCTCTGTAGAGGCAGAGGAGATCCTCATAACCAAGGCTCCAGGGACTCTTTTTCTGGACAGCCTTATTAGCGCTCCTGAGGGGCAGCCTGATTGCTTACCTCTGGAAGCAGTCGGGGGTCATTTCTCTCTACACCAAGCTGCCTGGCAATCTATCACCACCGATCGTTGGGTGCAGAACATTATCACCAGAGGTTACACCATTCCCCTTTTTGTCAGCCAAAATTTCCAAGAAAACATCCAGACGTTCCACCCAGTCAAAGGGAAGAAGCAGCTTCAGAGAGTCTTCCAACCAGTCCCACCAGTTCAGCATGGATCCGGATTTTACTCAAGATTCTTTTTGGTGCCAAAAAAGACAGGGGACTGGAGACCCGTTTTGGATCTCGGCAGTTTAAACAAGTCTGTCACCCAAACCAAATTCTGGATGGTCATGGTTCACTCCATCCTTCCCTTTTTAAGAGAAGGTGATTGAATGTGCCTTATAGATCTCTGGGATGTGTATTACCACATCAAGATGGACAAATGCTCCAGGAGTCTGCTTTGCTTCCGGCTAGGAGCCAGTCATTACCAATTCCGTGCCCTGCCATTCAGTCTCTCTACAGCCCCCAGAGTGTTCAATAAATGCATGGCAGTGGTAACAGTTCACTTGAGACTAAAAGGATTCTGGGTGATTCCATATCTAGACGACTAGCTGCTTACTGCCCCTACCGAGCATCCTCTGGTAACAGCACTGCACTGTACTCTCTCTCTGGCACAATTGTTGAGAATAACAATACATTGGAAGAAATCAAACCTTATCCCTACACAACAAATAGAGTTCACTGGAGCAGTGTTCAATATTCAGTCCTGTCTGGTATCACTCCCAATTCGCAGACTCCATAGATTGAGGCTTCAACTCCGGGTGATACTATCTCAAACAACAGTCTCTGCAAGGGAAGTTCTTCAGGCCCTAGGTTCTATGGCTGCATCAATTCCAATAGTGCCTCTAGCAAAGCTACATATGTGGATTCTGCAATGGCTTCTGTGTCAATGGTTCCCAAACTGTCCCCCTTGATTACCAGATTCGAATAACCAACTCCTGCAAACAGGACCTGCTTTGGTGGATGAGGCCAGACATAGATCTTTGAAGTCGCCCATTTCAACCCCCTCAGCCATTGTGACCACGGATGCTTCCTTGATTGGATGGGGGGGGGCATTTCCAGGAAAAGACTGTCCAAGGCATATGGTCCACCTGCATATCAATGTTCTGGACCTGAGAGCCATGCTGTTAGCATTGCAGGCCTTCCATTCCACTCTCCCTTCTGGGAAAATTGCAATTCAATCAGACAATATGTCAGTGGTCTGGTACATCAACAAGCAAGGAGGAGCCAAGTCCTACCCCCTATGTCGAGAAGCCATGAGAATTTTGTAGTGAGCGATAGCTTCCAACCTTTTTCTGATAGCAACGCATATCCCAGGGAGCTCCAACGTGATTGCAGACAAACTGAGCAGATGCATCCTCATGTCCTGTGAGTGGTCCCTGAGGTAGCATCTGTAATCTTCAACTACTGGGGCCAGCCTTGCTGTGATCTTTTTGCTTCCTCATCAAACACCAAGTGCAGCAGCTATTTCGCTCTACTTCCCCCGGAGGGGGAGTCACCGATGGATGCTCTGATCCACGATTGGCCCATGGGACTTCTTTACACTTATCCTCCCATCCCTGTGATCCCACAATTTCTAAAGAAAACTCTTTGGTTGAGATGCAAGATGATCCTCATAGCTCCATTCTGGCCTCAACAAGTTTGATTCCCTTTCCTTCGGCCTCACCTAGTATACCCATTGTGGACTGTGGACCCTCTACCAGATGTGCTTACTCATCCCCAAGGGTTGACTCACTCAAATCTGTTCACTCTCAAACTGGCAGCTTGGTTTCTCCACTTCTATTAGTTGCCAGGCAAACTAGTCTCTTCTCGCCTGTTCGAGACATCATTCTGGCCTCTCACAAATCATCCATGAGAAGATTATATCAGGATAAATGGAAAAAGTTCTCCATCTGGTCCAAGGATAACATGCTAGACCCATATTCAGCTCCAGTTACTGCAGTGCTTCATTACTTGGCTACGTTTTTTGATAATGGAGTCTCTGCCTCTATGGTACAAGTGCATCTAGTGGGAATTTCCAATTTCCACAGTGGTATAGATGACACCCCTCTTATCTCCTTATGCCTTTCCTCAAGGGGACCCCTCATCTCAGGCCTCCTATCAGACAGCCTGTGGAACCATGGAACCTCACTACAGTCCTTCAGTCTTTGACTCAAAAACCCTTTGAGCCTGCTACTAAGTGTGACCTAAAGTTTTTGTCTTGGAAATTTTTGTTTCTGGTACCCATTACCTCTGCAAGAAGAGTCTCGGAGCTGCAGGCATTGTGTATCAAGAGGCCCTATCTGGTCTTTCATAAAGACAGAGTGTCACTTCGGATGAACCCATCCTTTCTTCCCAAAGTTGTTTCTGAATTCTCCATTAACCAGACCATTGATCTACCAGGGTTCTTTCCGAATTTTGCCAATAGAGGAGAGTATTACCTCCACTCCTCAGACATACATAGACAATTGAGATTTTGTCTAGACAGGTCCAAACCTATCCATAAATATGAACAGCTTTTCATTTCTTTTTCTGGACCCAAAATGGAAGAAGCTGTTTCCAAGGTTACATTATCAAGATGGCTAAGGGACTGCATATGTTTCATCTATTCCCTCCATAATGAACCCATACCAAAAGTTAAAGCCCACTCCACTAGATCTATGGGAACATCTGTAGTATTGCATTCCAGGGCTTCCGTGGATGACATCTGCGCAGCAGCTACTTGGTCTAAGCCTCATACCTTTATCAGTCATTACAAATTGGACCTGGTCTCCAGAAGGAGAGCTGCCTTTGGCTCAGTGGTATTCAAGAATGTTCTTCCAAAAGGGCCATCCATGGACCTCAAGGTTGCTTGGGATTCTGTCCCATCTGTGATGAATGGAAAGAAGATTTATAACATCAGATAAAGAAGTTATGTCTTACCATACCACTCCATCTGTGTTGTTCATCTTCTTTCGTTCATCACTTCCCACCCTCCTTCCCCCTCCAAAGGCTCCTGGGGAATGCTTTGGGTCTAAGTGGTGCCCTAGGGTACTTGCGCAGAAGTGGCCTTGGCATTACTTCCTTTTCTTAGCAAACTCGATCTGAAGTAACAGGGAGGAAGGGCATTCTGGGTAGAGACTTAGTTCGAGAGTTTTTTTGGCTGGCACGAGCTTGGTAATAGGCAGACTGTGTTCCGAGAGCTTGGAACCAAATCCATCAGTGATGGATGAAAGAAGATGAACAACACAGATGGAACATTATGGTAAGACATAACTTCTGTTTATTCTACATATTTGTTTTACATATTAAGTATTATTAAAGGCATTTGCGTAAATACTTCATTTTTGTCCTTTAGAGATATTATGACTTTTGCAGTTATTTGATTTGGTTCTTACTTTAAACCATAAAAATATTTATATATATACTATACTTTTTGCTAGCAGTGGAAGTTCTCCTTTAAAGCAGTACCTTGCAATACCAAATAATGGGAAAGCAGATATAGCAAACTACTGTGAAGCAATGTTTCTTGCAAAATACCATCAGCCATAAATCATGGGCTGGAAAAAAGCAGCACTAAATAAGCAACAATGCCTGGTATGGGGAATGTTTTAGGGAAATGATTGACTATGTGTTGGTGTTGTGTCTGATGATGTAGCAAGTGGAATTTCTCCCTACTTCTGGAAGGTCTCTTATTTCGTCATGCCCACCTTGGCTTGCATTCTTGTATTTAAATGGCCACTGTTTTTGCTGGTTTTATGTACATCTCTGCAGCTTTTATAGAATGTGCATTTTTTCTGTTGTAGTAGAAAATAAGGAATTATATATGTTCATTAATTGATCAAGCATAAATATATTGTATGACACTGCATATATAAAACTGGAAAGAATTATGACAATATTTTGAAAAACATCAAACTCTGAGTTCTAACCTTCAAAATAAACATTTCTTAAACCGTCAGGGATTATTAATATTACAATCTAACCAAACATGAATGAGTAATAGCTAAGGGATGGATTTGTATTTTCCATTTTCCACACATGCAAAGAATTTCTAGTGTAAAAGAGTTGTTGTTTACCAACAGAATCAATGACATGCTGAGACCAGTTCTGTAAATGTTTGCTTTAGTTCATGTTAGACCTACACTTGTCCAGAGTTACTTATATGAGCACTCCAGAAGAAATAAAAGTCTTCTTCTTTTTCTTTTAGCTGTTCCCATTAGGGGTCACCACAGCGGATCATCTGTTTCCATTTCTTCCTATCCTCTGCATCTTTCTCTATCACACCAACCACCTGTATGTCTTCCCTCACCACATCCATAAACCTTAACTTAGGCCTTCCTCTTTTCCTCTTACCTGGCAGCTTCATCCTTAACATCCTTTTCCCAATATACCGAGCATCCCTCCTCAGCAGATGTCCAAACCAACGTAATCTCGCCTCTCTGGCTTTGTCTCCAAACCGTCCAACCTGGGCTGACCCTCTAATATACTTATTCCTAATCCTGTCCACCCTCAGCACACCCAGTGCAAATCTTAACATCGTTAACTCTGACACATCCAGGTCTGACTCCTGCCTTTTTGTCAATGCCACTTTCTCCAACCCATATAACATAGCTGGTCTCACTACCCTCTTGTAGACCTTCCCTTTCACTCTTACTGGTACTTGTTTGTCACAAATCACTCCTGACACTCTTCTCCACCCACTCCATCCTGCCTGTACTCTCTTCTTCACCTCTCTTCCATACTCACCATTACTCTGAACTCTTGATCCCAAGTATTTAAACTCATCCACCTTCACCAGCTCTACCCCCTGCATCCTCACCAGTCTTCTATCCTCCCTTTCATTCACACACATATATTCTGTCTTAGTCCTGCTGACCTTCATTTCTCTCCTGTCTAGAGCATATCTCCACCTCTCCAGGGTCTCCTCACCTGCTCCCTACTCTCACTACAGATCACAATGTCATCTGCAAACATCATAGTCCACGGGGACTCCTGTCTGATCTCGTCTGTCAACCTATCCATCACCATTGCAAATAAGAAAGGGCTCAGATCTGATCCTTGATGTAATCCCACCTCCACCTTAAACGCATCCATCACTCCCACCACAGACCTCACCACTGTCACACTACCCTCGTACATATCCTGTACCACTCTTACATACTTCTCTGCCACTTCTGACTTCCTCATACAGTACCACAACTCCTCTCTGGGCACCCTGTCATATGCTTTCTCTAAGTCCACAAAGACATAGTGCAACTCCTTCTGACCTTCTCTGTACTTCTCCATGGAATAAAAACAAATTGAATAACCGGACTCAGGTTATGCAATTTAATGGCCCAATATCAAAATTAGTAGGAAGAACAGCATTCAGGATCTCTGTAAAGTTACAGACTATGAATTTTGTTACTCGTTTAAAATCTAAAATAAACAGCATTCATTTTGTCATTTCATTTCACAGATACATCTTAAGGATTAGTGTACTTTTTTGTAAAAGACCACCTAACCCTGCTCCTTTAATACAAGTGCTAGTAGAACAGTTTGCTTTATTCATATGTTTGCATTTTCTGCATTGGGGTAGCAACATTCTCTCACAAGTAAGGAAACTATACTGATAAAGTCAAAACGTTCTGTGCATCATCAGCCACACGCAAAATGTTGCATCATTAGTTTGTACAAATACATTATTCAAAGGGGAAACATTTCAGAGTCTATAAAAATAGCACAGTTTGTTTGTTTGTGTCTTTCGGCTTTTCCTGGTTAGGGGTCGCCACAGCGGAACTCCGGTCCACTAATGATTGGTAGTTGATTTTTACATTCCGAGTTACCAGCCCTGACGCACAACCTTCAACGAAGGTACACCCATTCACGCATGTCTCCACGCAGAAGACGCTCTAGCTGAGAATCGAACCGGACAGTGTCTATTACTGTGAGGCGACAACACTACCGCAGCACCACCACCACGGGTCAGTGATGTTTTAAAAAAAAGACAATGTTGGCATACATTATGTAGCAGGGAAAGGTTTTGTACAGTGGTCTTTTAGTTAACACTCTTGCTGCATTTAGTTGATTGCCACTTAACTGCACTTTGCACCTCAGTCATTAATCTTATGACTAAACACTACAAGGTTACCTGAAATTTGACATGTAGCATAAACAAATATGAACAATGGCCTTGGACTGTTGAGCAGCACTTCTTTCAAAATAGCTTTAATAGATCACTCCCAAATATTTTGTGACTGCTGTTCCATGTCCAATATTCCCTCAGCATATCTCTCAGCTGTACAGATTTTTCTCAGAATGTCCAGATTTCTGCCTCATAATTTTGGTTTGTTTCTCATAAAATTTGTCATTTCCCAGCAAATTACTAATGACTGAAGTTACTAAATAATGATATACATTTGAGTTTTAGACTTGATATCTTTCAGAAAATGCACACTAACACTAATCCTCTTACACTACCACCTTTATAAGTTTATTAAAAAAATAAATATATATATATATATATATATATATATATATATATATATATATACATATATATATTTTTTTTATTCAGCTGCTCTTACTGGAACTATCTTAGTTGCTCTTCTGCATGCTGTTATCTGTTCAGTCACTCTTACTCTGCACTTATTACTGCTTGTTAGTAGCCTTCTAATTTACTGCCTTCTGCACTTGTTTTTTAGTCATTTTTTTTATTTAATTGCATTTATTTGAACTGCGTTTGTCGTAGTGTTGTTACACACTCAAGTGTGTTGGCCTGCACTGCAATTTGAATTGTATTTACTGCTGTTTTACCTGCTTTTCTGTAAAAAAAAAGTCTAAGCTTGTTTCCTGCCTTTCCTGTAACTAGTCAAGTCCAGATACAGACTTGCTGTATCCAGGACTGTTGGTAAGCTTCTGAGCTCCCCAAGCCTTTCTGTGTTGGAGCGAAGTCTTCTAGCTTATCAGTGGGAGTGGTAAGCACTAGGTAGCCTATCTACCATGGGAAGAGTGGGTTTTGGCCTTGAAATTGTAGTTCATTGTCCGTTTGGGCAGTTTTTCCATATCTTTCTACTTTCTGGTTAAAAGCCCGTTTTGCGTTTGGTCCCTGCCTTTCCTATAGCTAGTGTAGTCCAGGTACAGATTTGCTGTATCCAGGACTGTTGGTTCATAGGTTGATACTAGGCTATCTGCCCTAGGGCATTTATAAGCCTAGCCAGAGTGTGTTTGGCTTTCGCCACCCTTTTAGATTAGTTGACTGTGCCTCTGTATAGTAGGTCACAGAAGATAGCCCTTTTTAGGTTAGTTTACTGTGCCTCTGTCTAGTAGGGACACAGAAGAGATCCCAGGGGTAAACCTATGATTTCCCATCCACTCGTCAAGATTTATCTTGAAGAGGGTCATTGAGGTGCTCTGCCTAACATGGATTGGGATTTTGTTCCAGAGTGAGGGGAGCCTCTGGGATATGAATCTGTCCCTCCAGCATGTCCTATTTATTTCTGTGCTGAGGTTTAAGTCCCTGGAGCATGTAGCTCTAAGGTATTTGGATTTCCTGAGATGGAGCATGTCCATTAATTCTGGGTTGGACATGGCTTTATACGTCAGGCACAGATCGCTTCTGAGTAGGCGGTAAGCAATGGAGTAGAGCTGGAGTTTCTTTAGCCTAACTGCATAGGTCATCTGTTTGAGTCCCTTGATCCTCTTGGTGAGGTACTTTTGGGGTCTTTCCAGTTGCTGCAGGTGTCTGGTAAGGTACATCCCAAATGGGGCATTGTATTCAATTATGGGCCTGATGAGTGATGAGTAGAGGGGCACAATGACCTCTCTTGATCTAGATGTGAACCTTTTCGTGATAAGGTGGGCTATATAGAAGGTCTTTCTAACCACTTTGGCAACGTGATTGTCAAATGAGAGATTGCTATCTACTTGGGTCCCCAAATCCCTAATTACTTCTTCCGTACTTAATGGATTACCACCTATGTGGTAATTTGTGGGCACTTTGTTTTTCCCAAAGGGGATGACTATGCACTTTTTGGCATTTAGCTTTAGGCCATGGCTCTGGCACCAGTTATCCGTCTCTCTGAGACCCTTTTGGAGGATGCTTGTGTCAGTCTGCGAGTCGATTATGGCACCCAGTTTGCAGTCATCTGCGAACTTGGTCAGCCATATTCCTCCCATGCTAGCCTGTACCTCAGAGAAATATATACCGAACAAGAGAGGTCCCAGGACTGAGCCTTGTGGGACGCCACTTGTAACTGGTTTAGAGTCTGACATGGCACCTGCAATTCTGACCATGTGGGTTCTATCCCTGAGCCAGTTTGCAACCCATCTTGTGGCATAGGGGTTGATATTTAAGCTGGTGAGCTTATTTATGATGCCCGAGTGAGGTATTGTGTCGAAGGCTTTTGCGAGGTCCAGGTAGGCTGTGTGGACTACCTTCCCTTCATCTGTGGCTTTGGTGACTTTTTCAAAGAAGTCGACCAGGTTCAAGAGGCAAGATCTGCCCTTAACAAAGCCAAATTGGGTAGGATCCAGTGTTTGGAGGTTCCCAATGTCTTTGTTTATGAGTTCCATGATGATACTCTCCATAGCTTTGCAGACCAGGCTAGTCAGGCTTATAGGGCGATAGTTTCCGGGGTCCATTGTGGCACCACCTTTGTGGAGTGGGACCACTGTTGCTGTACACCATTCCTTGGGTACATATCCTGTAGTAAGGCTGAGATTGAACAGTGACTTAATGTGAGGGTTCAGTTCTTCTTGGAGCTCGTGTAAGATGCAGCCCGGGATACCGTCCGGTCCCATTGATGCTATGTTTTTTGCTTTGGAGAGGGCAGCTCTCACCTGTGCATCTGTGATGTCAGGGAGGCTACACTCTGTTGGGATAGACATTTACTCTTTTGGGGGGGAAGGGGGGGAGAAGTTTGCACTGAACCTGTCTGCCAGGATGTTGGCAATGTCTGTGGGTTCAGTGTATTTTTTGTCATTTTGCACTAACTCAGAGCATATCTGGGAGTTGCCACCCAGGTTCCTGACATAACTAAAGAAGGCCTTGTGATTATCTTTAGTGTCTTGTGCAATTTTTCTTTCAAAGCTGGCCTTAGATGATTTTATGAGGGATCGTAGTTTCTTGCTAGTACTGATCAGAGATGCCTTCCCTTTTTGGGATTTTGCTCTATCATGTAATAGCTTCCTCCTTCTGTTGTATAGCTTATTTATGGCTGGGGTCCACCAGACAGGTCTCCTGCCTTTGGAGGAGTGAGTCTTGGTTTTATTTGGGATAGCATGATCCATGCATTCCTGTAGGTGTCCATAGAATGCGTTTGTAAAGGATTCTGCGGTTTGGGCCGTATTTTCCACTAGCTTGGGGGCTTTGAAGGATTCCACCTCGGTTTTGAGAAGTATGAAGTTTGCTTTTGAGAAGTTCTTCACTGTGGTTTCCTTGGCTGGAGGTGGGGATGGGATATGGATGTCCAGTGAGATTAATTTATGGTTAGACCTTACCAATGAGGGGTATACCTCTGGTATGGAACATAGAGTCCCCATGTTGGTGATGATCAGGTCCAATATGTTTTCCCTTCTTGTTCTTGTGAGAGTGGTGACCAGTTGTTCCATAGCATTTGAGTTTATAAGTTCTAGGAACCGTTGGGCGAGGGTGTTGGGGCTTGAGTAGTGCTCCCAGTCTATGTTTGGGTAGTTGAAGTCACCCAGTATAATGGTGTTTGGAGAAACCTTCATATTCTCCAGTGTTCTCAGTAAAGCCGAGTGGGGTTCCTGAGTTTGGGAGGGTGGTCTGTAGCAGGCTACAAACTGAAAGGCAGTTTTGCCCACTGTTAGTTGCACATGGATGGTCTCCGATGCTTCGTGCAGTGCCACTAACCTGGAGGTGTGGGTATCTTTGATGAATATGGATACTCCCCCTCCTTTTGTGGTTCGTTCTGAGTTTTGGGGCCGAAAAGCATGGTATGAGGTATAACCTGGTAGTGAGTGCTGGGGTGCTCTTGGGAGCTTTGAACCAGGTTTCTCTTACTGCACATATATCGATATTCTCCATACTGAGGAGAGCCTCAAGTGCTTGCATCTTGAAGTTTAGACTTCTGGCATTGAGCAGCATTACCCTTAGTTTCTTTTTCCTTGTGTTGTCTATGGAGGTGGGTTTGTCTTTTGAGCCTTGCCTAGAAAAGGCACCATGGGGGTGGCAAGAGCCTTAGCCAGTATTCGAAAGCCCAGGGGTGACAGGTGCAAGCCGTCCCTAGTGAAGCAACGTAGCTTGTCGAGCATGTCATCCCAGGCTGACAGACACTGGATCCCCTTTGAATGACACCAATACTTTAGCCACTTGTTAAAATTGATCATTTTGTCTTTATACTGTGGCATCATTCTTGGTGAGGATAAGATGCTACACAAGGTCAGGGTCATACCGGCCTGGGCTACATGATTAGAGAGCTCCTCTATGTCTCTTTTCATGTATTCCAGGGAGGTACATCTCAGGTCATTCACACCAGCATGGACAATGATGGAGTCATATTTGTACTTGCTTTGGAGTGACCTGAGTGCTTGTGTTATGTGGCGGATCCTGGCACCCGACAGGCAGCTTACAGTGACCTTCTCCTTGTTCAGCCTGGTGAGTGGGACGTCAGTGTGTCTGACAACAGAGTCACCTATTACAAGTGTATTAGGTGTGTTGTTTAGCCTTAAGGGCTGTGACTGTGTGGCTCAATGACTTTGTGGACTATGTAATACGTGAGTATTGTTGTGGGTTAGCGATTGCTTGGATGTCAGCCTTGGAGGTCTCTGCTGCTTGGGCATATTTTTATTTAGAGCCTCCGAGTATGTTTTTGTGTGTTTATGTGTTTGGTTTGCTGTTGCAATAGGTCTATGTGACAATGGATTTGTGGTGTGTGTGGTTACCTTCTCCTCCTGACTGACTGCGCCAGTACTGGGTTGACAGAGCTCAGCCTCCAGTTTGGCTATATAGTTGCATCTCTCACATATATTTGAGCTTGTTGGGAGGAGGAGAGGGTGGTCTGTGTACATAAGGCAGTTGTAACATTGCCTCAAGATTCCCAGATTCACCAGCTGGACTGGAGAGTAAACCCGAAACTGACTTTTGGACATGCCAGAATAGTATAAGGAACTACTTTTTGACTGATCAAAAAGGACCAATAGGGAGCCAAGTACGTAAAGGGAGTATAAGAGGGTGTAGTGGTTTAGTTTATTAGTGCTTACTTATAAGATTACTTATACGAGCAACTGCAGGGCTTTAGAATGAAAACAGAGTGTTTACTTTGAGATTTAGAACAGTTCTAAGGGAAAAAGTGAAGAGCAGACTTTGTGGAGCCGGGAATAGTTTAAACCCGTTTAAACTCATTTAAGCAGAACTGCCCGATGCTGCGCTATGTACAAAATCGTCCAAAACCACGCAAATGCGGGATTTAAAGCAGGGAAACTGAAAGAAATAGGAATTGACCCAAAACGGCCAATAAGCTACTAGTTTTAGGGCTGAGACCACTCCTCCAGGGACAGATAGGCTGCTCAAAGCTCCCCACTCTCACTGGTGAACAGAGAAGCTTCCTCCTATCCATGTAAGGATATGGGCAACACAGGAAACTATACCACAGTCTGGAATTCAGCAAAACCTGAAATCTGGACTAATCTAGTTCAGCAAAGGCGGGAAAAGAGAATTTTTTTTTTCAGGAAACAGCAGAAAAACACACAGAAAACACTGTGAATGCTATAAACAGGCTTTGGTAAGCTTCTGAGCTCCCCAAGCCCTTCTGTGCTGGAGAGAAGCCTTTTAGCTTATCAGTGGGAGTGGTAAGCACTAGGTAACCTATCTACCACAGGAGGAGTGATTTCTGGCCCAGAAATTATAGTTTATTGGCCGTTTGGGAAGCTTTTTTATCTCTTTCAACCTTCTGATTTAAAAGCCTGTGTTTGCGCTTGTTTCCTGCCTTTCCTGTTACTAGTCTAGTCCAGGTACAGATTTGCTGTATCCAGGACTCTTTGTAAGCTTCTGAGCCCCCCAAGCCTTTGGGAGTGGTAAGCATTAGGTAGCCAATCTACCACAAGAGGAGTGGTTCCTGGCCCAGACATTGTAGCTATTGGCCGTTTGGGCAGTTTTTTTCCCATTTCTTTCAACGTTCTGGTTTAAAAGCCACACTTGCACTTGTTTCCCACCTTTCCTGTAAATAGCCTAGTCCAGATACAGAGTTGATGTATCCAGGACTGTTGGTAAGCTTCAGTGCCCCGCAAGCCTTTCTGTGTTGGAGGAAAGCCTTCTAGCTTATCAGTGGGAGTGGTAAGCCCTAGTAGCCTGTCTACCATGAGAGGAGAGGTTCTTGGCCAAGAAATTGTAGTTTATTGACCATTTGGACAGTTTGTCCGTCTCTTTCAACTTTCTGGTTGTAACTAGCCTACTGTGTAGCACTAGAAAGCCTTAAACTGATACAAGCCTTCTAGCTTAAAAGAGAGACTTTGGTGTGATTAAGTATGAGTTTTCTGTACTTTCTTGCTGTACTTAACTGTTTTCCGCCTAAACGCAGATTTTCCAGCATTTATTGTGATTTAAAAGCTTGTTTTTTTCACATATTGTACTTATTTGACTGCCTGCACTTTTAAAAAGTTGTTTTTTATTTAAATTATTTGTTTAACTGCTGTAGGATACACTCTAAAGTGCGATAGCCTTTTCTGATTGTTTGTAGTCATTTAAAGCTGTTTTAAGTGTATTTTTAACTGTTTTTGCTTTATCTTTTCAAAAAAACAAACAAAAAAAAAAAAGTCTTTGTTTCCTGCCTTTCTAAGCTAGTATAGTCCAGTTTGCAGGGTCTATATTAGAGCACCGAACTTTCAAAATTTCGAGTGTTCTAATATCGACCCATTTTCAGCGAACACTGAAAATATCGAAGAAACAGAAAACCAAATTTTTTTTGTAGGGAAAGAATTCGGTTGTCTGTTTCTGTTGCTTCGGTATTTTCAGCCCTGTGGTGTTAAGTTACAGGTTGGGTTCAGGTAAGTGTGCAATTGTGTGGACGTGAGGGCTAGGGCGGGTTAGGTGAGTTCGGGTTAGGGCGTGAGTCAGGTAAGTGTGCGATTGTGTGGATGTGAGGGTTAGGGTGGGGTAGGTGAGTTAGGGTTAGGGCGTGGGTGAGGTGACTGTGCGATAGTGACGGACCTTAGGGTTAGGGTTAAGGTAAGTGGATAGTTAGTGGTGTATGTGTAGTTTAGTGTAGGGTTAAGTGTAAGAGTTTAGGTGTATGTGTGTGGATTGCTATTTGTTTGGTGTGCTTGGGTTGTGTGTATGTATTTTAGAACAGCAAATTATTTCCCTAGGAAAAAAATTGCTGTTCTGTATGTTCAATGTTTTAAATTTTCAATTAATAGGGTTCGATATTAGAACACTCAAAATTCTGAAAGTTTAGTGCTCTAATATAGACCACAGTTTTCAGGCTAATGCTGAATTCAGGGCTGTGATACTAGTTTCTGAGTTGCCCATACCTTACTTGGATAGAAGGAAGTTTCTCTGTTCACCTGTGAGAGAGGGGAGCTTTGAGCAACCTATCTGTCCCTGGAGGAGTGGTTCCAGCCCAGAAGTTAGTAGATTATTGGCCATTTTGGGCTAATTTCTATCTCTCTCATTTCCCCACTATAAAAACTGCGTTTGCATGGTTTTGCGCACCGGGCAGTGCCGGTTAGCTACGGTTAAATTATTCCCGGCTCCACTAAGTCTCCTCTTCAGTTTTTCCCTTGAAACTAGCCTAACTCCTAACCTAAGCACTCAAAAAGCTTCCGACAGCCTAGCACTTGCTCAGACCTAATAGTAAGCACTAATATGCCCTGACACTGACTGCCCAGCAGGGCAAGGTTCTTTATTCACTCCTCACCAACCAAGCGACTAAGCAGCTCACCTTACTATTCAGGCATGACCAAAGGGCAATTTCAAGTGTACTCTCCAGTCTAGCTGGTGAATCTGGGTATCCTGAGGCAATGTTACAACTGCCTCATGTACACAGACAACCCTCTCCTCCTACCACAATATACTAACATATGCGGGAGATGCAATTATACAGCCAAACTGGAGCTAAGCTGTCTCCATCCAAGACTGAAACAGACAGTCAAGAGGAGAAGGTTAACACTTGCACCACATCTCCAGCCGCACATAGACCTACTAAAACAGCACTGGCAAAAAATACACATAAATACACAAAATCATACTCGGAGGCTCTAAATAAAAACCTGCAAAAGCATCAGAGACCTCCAGAGCAGACACCCAAACAACCTGGACCTCCCGTCACAAATCAGACAACACATAAAACACAAAATCAGTGTGCCGCACAATCACAGCCCTTAAGGCGAAATAACATACCTAACACACTAGTAATAGGTGACTCTGTAGTCAGGCACACTGACGTTCCACTCACTAGGCTGGCAGAAGGTTACTGTTAGCTGCTTGTCGGGAGCCAGAATCCGCCACATAACACAAGCACACAGGTCACTCCAGAACAAGTACAAATATGACTCTGTCATTGTTCATGTTGGTGTGAATGACCTGAGATGTACCTCCCCGGACTACATGAAAAGAAACATGGAAGAGCTCTCTGAACATGTAGCCCAGGCTAGTATGACCCCGACCCTAAGTAGCATCCTGCCCTCACCAAGAATGATACCTCAGTATAAAGAAAAAATTATCAATTTCAACAATTGGCTAAGCTTCTGGTGTCATTCAAAGGGGATCCAGTGTCTGTCAGCCTGGGACGACATGCTCGACAAGCCAGTTGCTTCGCAAGAGACGGCTTGCACCTGTCACCTCTTGGCTTTTGAATACTGGCCAAGGCTGTTGCTGCCCCCATAGTGCCTTTTTTAGGCAAGGCTAAAAAGTCAAACCCACCTCCGTAAACAGCACAATTCAAAAACTGAAGGTTATGCTACTCAATGCCAGGAGTTTAAATCTCAAAATGCACATGCTCGAAGCACAACGCAGTATGGAGAACATCGACATCTGTGCAGTAACTGAAACCTGGTTCAAGGCTCCAGAGAGCACCCCAGCACTACTGGGCTACAACTCACACCACACATTTCTGCCACAGAACATGGACCGAAACACAAAAGGAGGGGGTGTATCAATATTCATCAAGGATACCTACACCTCTAGGTTAGTGGCGCAGCACGATACCGCTGAAATCATCGATGTGCAACTAACATCAGGCAAATCTGCAATGCAAATTGTGGCCTGCTACAGATCACCCTCCAGGACGCAAGACCACCACTCCACCTATATGGAGACACTGGAAAACATGACCATCCTACCGAACACCCTGATGTTGGGCAATTTCAATTACCCTACCATTCACTGGGAAAACTACTTGAGTACAAACTCCCAGGCCCAGTGCTTCATGGAATTCATCAACTCAAATGCCCTGGATCAGCTGGTAAACTCCCCTACCAGAGGTGAAAACATATTGGACCTGGTTATCACCAACATGGGCGACAGGTGTTCCACTCTGTAGGTCATCCTGTCACTGGATAGAACAGACCATAAACTAATCACTCTGGATGCCCACACCCCACCACCACCCCCAACTAAGGAAACCACAGTAAAAAAACTTTTCTAAAGCAAACTTCACCTTACTTAAGACAGAGGTGGTAAGTTTCGTGCCCCCACGCTAAAGGATAATGCTGCCCAAGATGCAGAAACCTTTACAAATGCACTCTATGAGCACCTACAAAGATGCATGGATCATGCCATCCCTAGCAAAACCAAGACTCACTCCTCTAAGAGAAGGAAACCAGTTTGGTGGACCCCTGCCATAAACAGGCTATACAATAAAAGGAGGAAACTAGTTCAGAAAAAAAGCAAATCCAAAGAAGGAAAGACATCCCTGATCAGTATCAGTAAGAAACTAAGGTCCCTCATAAAATCATCCAAGGCTAACTTCGAAAGAAAAATAGCCAAGGATTCAAAAGATAACCACAAAGCCTTCTTTAGCTATGTTAAGAATATAAGTGGCAACTTGCAGATATGCACTGAACTAGTGCAAAAACAGCACAAAATATACTGAACCTACTGATATTGCCAACATCCTGGCAGATAGATTCAGTGCAAACATCACCCCCCTCTCACCCCCAAAAGGGCCCACAACAATATCAGAAAAGTGTAGTGTCCCAAAAATCACAGACGCACAGGTGAAAACAGCCCTTTCAAAAGCCAAAAACACAGCATCAATGGGACCAGATTGTGCCCTAGGCTGTGTCTTGCATGAACTGCAGAACAAACTTACCCCCCACCTAAACATGCTGTTCAACCTCAGCCTCTCCACAAGCTACATGCCCATAGAATGGCGCACAGCAACAGTTATTCCTCTCCACAAAGGATGGTCACAACTGACCCTGGTAACTATCACCCAATAAGCCTGACTAGCCTGGTCTGCAAGGCTACGGAGCACATCATCATGGAACTCATTAACAAAGACATTGGGAACCTCCAAACACTTGACCCAACCCAGTTCTGCTTTGTTAAGGGCAGATCATGTCTACTAAACTTGGTTGACTTCTTTGAGACAGTCACCAAGGCCATAGATGAGGGAAGGTGGTTCACACAGCCTACCTTGACCTTGCCAAGGCTATCAACACCATTCCCCACTTGGGTATTACAGAAAAACTCACCAGCCTGAACATAAACCCCTACGTCATGCGATGGGTTGCCAACTGGCTTACAGACAGAACTCACACGGTAAGAATAGCGGGCTCCAGGCTGTAGCATATTTCAACAAAATATTTCTACAACACCTAGACACTGTCGCTCCATTATGCAAAATCAAGGTTAGAACTTCTACAAACCCCTGGCTCAGTAAAGAAACCAAACAAATCCTCAAGTCCAGAGACACTGCCTGGCTTTACTATCAAAAAAACAAAGAAACACAAAGCCTAACTAAGTACCAAGAACTGCACAACCATGCAAAAAAATGCATTAGGCTGGACAAAAAATCCTACTACACAACACTACAAACTAAGTACCAACACAACCCACAAAAATTTTGGAAAAATGTAAACCAGCTACTAAAATCCACCCAAAAGGCTACCCCCAAACCAACCACCCCTGACACTAAAGTTCCCATCGAAACACAATTCAACTCCCACTTTGTGAACTCAATTCTATCCTTAGTATCACAGGACAGTTCCTTCCTCACTATCCCCCCCAACACAAATAACACTAATACAAGCTTTACCCTCAAAACAGTTTCCACCACTTCAATCAAAAGCATGATCTCCAAACTAAAAACCTCATCAACAGCAGCCGACCTACTCCCCAGCTATTTCTTGAAACTCACAGGAGATGCTATTGCTGTCACAGTCTCCACTCTCATAAACAGATCAGTTGTTGAAAACTATGTGCCCAAACTCTGGAAAATATCCTATGTTACACCCATACATAAAGGCAGGACCTCCACTGAACTTAATAACCACAGACCCATTGCTTTACTCTTCCCCCCTGGCCAAAATCCTAGAAAAATGCATCCCTACCCAGATGCTAAACTATCTCCTAGACAGCAGCATCCTGTCACCTACTCAGCATGGTTTCAGACCTGCCCATAGTACCACTACAGCCCTCCTCTGCTTCACAGACACAGTAAACCATCTAAAAAATGAAGGCCTACAAGTGTCAACTCTTTTTTTGGATATGTCCAAAGCATTTGACACAGTCTCACACCAAATCCTGCTAAACAAACTAAACCAATATCATCTATCAAATTCCACTCTTACCTGGTTCCAAAGCTACTTAACTGCCAGGTACCAAGCTGTGAAATAGGAAAATTCTCTCTCTCCTCAGCTGCCCATAACTATAGGAGTCCCACAGGGTTCTATCTTAGGACCACTACTATTCACAGTCTATACACATATGACCTCCATACCTCCATACAGCATGCATCTATAATTCAGTATGCAGATAACACTACCATAATCTGTGCTGCACAAAACATTCCCACCCTCCTGAAAACAACTCAACCAGCATTCTCTGATGTTAAAAACTACCCTACCAAAGCCCAACTTATCCTCAATCCAAAGAAAACTCAGCTTATGATTATAACAAGTTCTAACAAAAACACTACCAGTCAATTCACTATCTACTCCACAAATGCTACTCCAATTGCTCCAGTAGCACAGGCTAAGCTATTGGGAATAACCATAGACTCCCACCTAAAATTTGATAGTCATCTCAACTTAACTATTAAAAAAGTACATACCAAACTGGTGTCACTCTACAGTATCAAACCATTTCTTACCAACAACACAAGATCGGCCATTGCTCGCTCCCAACTTCTATCCACTCTACTCTGTGCATCTCCCATTCTGACTAATCTCAACAAAACTGAACTAAGCAAAATGGAAGCCTGCTATAACAGAATTCCCCACTTTGCTGCAAATTGCTCATATAGAACTCATCACTGTACTGCTTTGAGACAGCTCCACTGGCTTGAACTGCCCAACCTCCTAACCTACAATCAGCTATGCCTCTGTCATTCTATCTATTACCTCCCTAATAAGTGTCCTGCCCTCAAAAACCTAGTACAACATCACTCAGCCAAAAGGCCTCTTAGATCATCAAGCAAACTACTACTAGAAGTCACCAACAGCTACAATAGCTTTGGAGATGCACTATATAGTAGTTCAGTGGCTAAAAAATGGAACTCTGTCCCTACTAGCATTCAAAACACATCATCCAAAGCCTCCTTTAAAGACTTCATCAGGCAACATCTCAAGCAAAGTTGGCAGTGCCACGATTGCTCCCCAGGCTAGTGATAGCGGATAACATATACATACTAAATCTAGAGCACTTGATAATAGTTTTCAATTACTCACAAACACTGGCTAATCTACAATGTATGTACTGTACCTGTGTACTATGTATGTAGTCTACCTATGTTCCAAATTTCAGCTGTACACCACAAATCTATTAATTACCTTTATTTTTAAAATTAATATTTTTTGTTTGTTTTCTCCACTGTAACATTTTATGTGCCGCATACCACTGTAAAAACATATCTGTTGTAATTTGTGTGTATACTGATCATGTCTAAATAACTAAATGTGTCTGTAATTTTTCTTTGTGGAGCTTTTCTCCCCGGGCCTCTGCTGAAAAAGGGCCTTTTCGGCTCAGACAGACACCCCCGGTTAACAAATGTAAAATAATAATAATAAATAATGGTTTTGCCAATATAGAATCCTTCACACACTTGGCAAATTGCAATATAAACAAGGCATTTAGTCTGACAATTATATTTTTTAGCCAAAAAAATGTTTCCATAACCCCTGATGTGCACCATATTGGTTTCTAATATCAGGGGACACTGTGCACACCTTCCACATTTACGCATGTGCCCGTCTTTTTGGCCAGAATGGTTAACTTCCAGTAAATTTTTAAAACACCTATCCCTCTTATATACTACACAGGGTGTTTCCCCCAACCTGGTTTTACATTTGTCATCCGTACCAAATACTATCCAATTATTGTATATAACTTCCTTAATATTATAAAATATGTATTGAAAGTAAGTACCATAGCCTCAGTATATGGACCATTATTGGTGACCTGATTTTCAGTCACCAAATTCCCTCTATGACCCATCAAACTACCAGGTAGGAACCCTAAAAGTGGAGAAAATTGACCATTATATCTTTTCATTATAACCTCATCAAAAATGGGTTCCATAAATGTCTTAGGATAACCCCTTCAAATGAGCATTGTCCTCAAATTCTTAATTTCTTGTAGAAAAACCCCATTATCAGATATCATCCTTGATAATCTCACACCCTGCCCTTTCACTAAGGACTTTTTTTGATGTAAAGGATGACAACTGTCGTAGTGCAACAGACTGTTAGAATGAGTGGGTTTCCTACATAAAGTAGAGGTAATTTTTTTATTTTCCATATCCTTGTTCAAAGTAATGTCCAGGTAGTTAATGGTATCAAAATTAAATTCCATAGTAAATGTGAAGAACCCAGTGCTAGAGTTCATAAACTCAAAAAATTCCTGAAGTTGTTTTTCTGACCCGTCCCAAAAAATTAGTACATCACCTAAGAATCTTCCATAAAATTTACAGTACCCAAACAGGTCATGTTTAAAGACTATATTCAACTCCCACTGTATCAAAACGATATTCGCAAACAGGGGAGCACATGCCGCCCCCATTGCAACACCTGTCTTTTGTTTAAATAACTGGTTCTCAAATAATATAAAATTATTCTGTAAAATTAACTCCATTAAGGTCCTGTACATAAGTAACCTGGAATGACTCAGAGAGGAAAAAGTACATAAATGCTCATAGCAATCAATACCTCACATTTACTATGGAATTTAATTTTGATACCATTAACTACCTGGACATTACTTTGAACAAGGATGTGGAAAATAAAAAATTTACCTCTACTTTATTTAGGAAACCCACTTTTTCTAACACTCGCATTATGACAGTTGTCATCTTTTACATAAAAAAAGTCCTTAGTGAAAGGGCAGGGTGTGAGATTATCAAGGATGATATCTGATAATTGGGTTTTTCTACAAGAAATTGAGAATTTGAGGACAATGTTCATTAGAAGGGGTTATCCTAACACATTTATGGAACCCATTTTTGATGAGGTTATAATGAAAATGTATAATGGTCAATTTTCTCCCCTTTTAGGGTTCTTATCTGGTAGTTTGATGGGGGATAGAGGGACTTCTGTGACTGATAATCAGGTCACCAATAATGGTACATATACTGAGGCTATGGTACTTACTTTCAATACATTATTTTATAATATTTAGGAAGTTATATACAATAATTGGATAGTATTTGGTATGGATGACAAATGTAAAACCAGGTTTGGGGAAACACCCTGTGTAGTATGTAAGAGGGATAGTTGTTTTCAAAATTTACTGGAAGTTAACCATTCTGGCCAAAAAGACGGGCACATGCATAAATGTAGAAGGTGTGCACAATGTCCCCTGATATTAGAAACCAATATGGCGTACATTAGGGGTTATGGAAATGTTTTTTTGGCTAAAAAATATAATTGTCAGACTAAATGCCTTGTTTATATTGCAATTTTCCAAGTGTGTGAACGATTCTATATAGGCAAAACCATTAATATGTTACATAAGCTTATTTATCAGCATATGTATGATGTTAGGAAGGCCAATATTAAAAATGCACCGGCTAGACATGTTATTGAAAACCCACAGCATACTTTTAAATTTTCTGTTTAGGAACAAGTATGTTTTGAAGGGAGCAGGGGTGGACCTGTTGAGTTATTCCTTGAATATAAGGAATTACTCTGGCAGTTGAGATGTAATGCTACAAATAATTATGGTTTAAATGACATATCTATTTCAAGTTATTTAAAACGCAAGTCTGAATTTCATCTTTAAATGTTTGGACCATTATTGTATTGAATGGAATTTGTAGTCTTACTGAACAAGAAAGGAATGATTCGATTACTGGAATTGTACATTTATTGTTTTTATCACGACTCAGGCAATAATGTGTGTTTTATTTGACCATGAATTTATTTAAATATGAACCATTTGGCAGATTTTTTATATTTTAAAAAAGTGGTGGACTATTATTTGTTTTATTCTGGCAATTAGAGACACATGTTTGGAATAAGAGGCTTGTTTTAATGGTTAGT
Source organism: Protopterus annectens (assembly GCF_019279795.1). NCBI lineage: Eukaryota > Metazoa > Chordata > Ceratodontiformes > Protopteridae > Protopterus > Protopterus annectens. Next base: position 955,692,804 of record NC_056739.1, read on the forward strand.
GTAGGTTTTAAGCAATTGGGATGTATGGATTTGACATGTGATAGGTTATTCTGTATTTAAAGAAAATGTTTAAATAATTTCATTATTCTGATGAAGTCTTGGGGCGAACGCATGATGAAAGCGCTTAATCAACTAATGAACAGTTCAGCGGTTTCTACTCAACTTCGTGGATTTACTTCTTAGTTTGAACTGTTTTTCAGTGAGTTTTTTGGAGCCAGGAGTTGCTGGTGATGCCGCTGGGCTAATTCCCTTACAAATGCTGAACACTTCTATTGAGAATTTGTCAGCCTTGATCGAGGTGCTGACTACAGTTATCTGGCCTTGGGAGAAATCTCACGGGTGCGCCGACAACCTTTGGGCATCCGGTGACTTCTGCACAGGCTACGAATGGATCGTTTTATGCCTCTATTCCACCTGGGCAAGGAAGTCCGAAGACCGTGCCTTTAAGAGCCAGTAGCTCTCCTATTGATTTTGATTCTAATTCTACACATGACAATAATCATGGCGGAAACAACAGCTTGACTGCTTGTCCTTTAATGAATGGTTCAATAATGGGATCCAATGGGACTTTGGAGTTGATAATCGCAACCAAATTCGTGGAACTGTAGACCAACAAATCAAGGATTTTGAAAAGGAAATATTGAAGTTTCGTAAACTTCAAATTGAGAACTGCTATTTAAAGGAATGTATCCGCAGGCAGCAGATTTCAAAGGGACTGAGGACTTGGAAATTCGCAACAGGTACTGTTGGTGGTTCTGTTTTGCATAATGAACGTTTAGCCTTGTTCAACAGGCACAGTTGTGAGCTTCATGAAGTGCTTATTAGAGACAATGATAAAAAAATGCAAAATATAAAAGTAAGAATTGACACCATTAATGAAGGTCTTCACAATGACCTATTGTTTCAATCAAAAAAGAATGAGTACAATGTGGTAATGGTGAATGTTGATAAGATTATTCCTTCTTTGAAAAACAAAAAGGCTAAAAAATTAGAAAGGGGCAGGATTGAATATGAACAAGGGAGGGCATACCATTCAGGTAATAATAACAACACTGCAACATATGTTAATGAGGTGGGTGCTCAAATGGGGGGGGGCCTGGAATTGGGAATGAGAATATGAGAATGTAAATGAAGAGACAGTCCTTTTATCTATGCCCTTGAGGAGGTCAGGTCGCCTCCAGAACCAGCAACAACATCGCTACAATTCAGGGGGGGATGAACAATTTTAATTCACAGACATATTATTCCAACAGAGGCAGGCCATACAGGGGGAGAGGGACCATGATCAGCTGGTAAGGGATGGTACCGGACAACCCTTAAGCATTATTTTGAAAGAAACTCGGGATTTTAAAATTTACAATTATAATGACATAGTTGTGAGCCCAGCATGGGCAAATCTCCTTCAAAAAGGGTTGAATTTTGTACCTACTACGGTCCTTAGAGTGGACAATGCATTATTAGAGTTAAAACTTTTTGTCAGGAAATTGAATTTTAAAACGTGGTTCAACAACGACAATTTTATTAACACATGTGTATGCAGGAAAACCAGCACATTCAACCCCCCCCCGTGCACCCTACCATACAGGTATTTGAAAATGTATGTATGGAACAAATTAGAAGGTTGCACCAGAATTACAAGAAGGATGTTTTTCACAATTTATCTATGTCTGAAATGGAATTATTCCATGAAATAGTCAACTGTGTTTCAATAAGGGTGATGAAACCAGACAAGGGAGGGGGGCTGGTTATTATGAATCAAGGGAGGTATTTAGATAAAATGCAAACCCACTTGTTTACTGATGCTTATGAGGAAATATCTAGAAATGAATTAAATATTTGTTATAGAAGTATAGATATTATACTCAATGATTTATTGTATAATGAGCAGTTGTCCCTGAATGAACACACTTTAACACAAAAACATCCACGTATCCCCACAATTTTTGGTATCCCCAAAATACATAAATGTATGGAAGACCCTCCTTTTAGACCAATAGTTGATGCAAAAGCTTCCAAAACCTTTAACTTAGCTAAATTTATTGATCAAAATTGAAACATCTTTTAGGACAACAGGCCCATATTCTTAAAGACTCATGGGATTGCCTGAAAAAAGTGAATAACGATATGTTTAGTGAGAATTTAATAATGGTGACCATAGATATCAAAGATCTATTTAAAACTATTCCCCATGACCAGGGTATTGATATGTTCTGTGAGCATTTATGTACGTTTTCCTCTGAGAGTCATTCCAGGATACTTATGTACATGACCTTAATGGAGTTAATTTTACAGAATAATTTTATATTATTTGAGAACCAGTTATTTAAACAAAAGACAGGTGTTGCAATGGGGGTGGCATGTGCCCCCCTGTTTGCAAACATCGTATTGCCACAGTGGGAGCTGAATACAGTGTTTAAACATGACCTGTTTGGGTACTGTAAATTTTATGGAAGATTCCTAGATGATGTACTAATTTTTTAGGACAGGTCAGAAGAACAACTTCAGGAATTTTTTGAATTTATGAACACTAGCACTGGGTTCCTCACATTTACTGTGGAATTTAATTTTGATACCATTAACTACCTGGACATTACTTTGAACAAGGACATGGAAAATAAAAAATGTACCTCTACTTTATTTAGGAAACCCACATATTCTAACACTCTGTTGCACTATGACAGTTGTCATCCTTTACATAAAAAAAAAAAGTCCTTAGTGAAAGGGCAGGGTGTGAGATTATCAAGGATGATATCTGATAATGGGTTTTTTCTACAAGAAATTGAGAATTTGAGGACAATGTTCATTAGAAGGGGTTATCCTAAGACATTTATGGAACCCATTTTTGATGAGGTTATAATGAAAATGTATAATGGTCAATTTTCTCCACTTTTAGGGTTCCTACCTGGTAGTTTGATGGGGGATAGAGGGACTTTGGTGACTGAAAATCAGGTCACCAATAATGGTCCATATACTGAGGCTATGGTACTTACTTTCAATACATTATTTTATAATATTAAGGAAGTTATATACAATAATTGGGTAGTATTTGGTATGGATGACAAATGTAAAACCAGGTTGGGGGAAACACCCTGTGTAGTATATAAGAGGGATAGGTGTTTTCAAAATTTACTGGAAGTTATTCTGGCCAAAAAGATGGGCACATGCGTACATGTAGAAGGTGGGCACAGTGTCCCCTGATATTAGAAACCAATGTGGTGTACATCAGGGGTTATGGAAAAGTTTTTCTGGCTAAAAAATATAATTGTCAGACTAAATGCCTTGTTTATATTGCAATTTGCCAAGTGTGTGAACGATTCTGTATTGGCAAAACCATTAATATGTTACATAAGCATATTTATCAGCATATGTATGATGTTAGGAAAGCCAATATTATAAATGCACTGGCTAGACATGTTTTTGAAAACCCACAGCATACTTTTAAATTTTCTGTTTTGGAACAAGTATGTTTTGAAGGGACCAGGGGTGGACCTGTTGAGTTATTCCTTGAATATAAGGAATGACTCTGGCAGTTGAGATGTAATGCTATGAATAATTATGGTTTAAATGATATAATATCTATTTCAAGTTATTTAAAACTCAAGTCTGAATTTCATCTGTAAATGTTTGGACCAATATTGTATTGAATGGAATTTGTAGTGTTATTTAACAAGAAAGGAATGATTGGACTAATGGAATTGTACATTTATTGTTTTTATCAAGACTCAGGCAATAATGTGTGTTTTATTTGATCAAAAATGTATTTAAATACGAACAATTTGGCAGTTTTTTTTATATTTTAAAAAAGTGGGAGACCGTTATGTTTGTTTTATTTTGGCAATTAGAGACACATGTTTGGAATAAGAGGCTTGTTTTAATGGTTAGTGTAGGTTTTAACCAATTGGGATGTATGAATTTGACATGTGATAGGTTATTCTGTATTTAAAGAAAATGTTTACTTAATTTCATTATTCTGATGAAGTCTTGGGGTGAACGCCTGACAAAAGCGCTTAATCAACTAATAAACAGTTCAGTGGTTTCTACTCAGCTTTGTGGATTTACTTCTTAGTTTGAACTGTTTTTCAGTGAGCTTTGTACAATATGATCAACATGATGTGTGTACAGTTTTCAAAATAAGCTGTAATGCCTATCATGGTGTGCATTATAGGGAAGTAATGGACCTCCCAGAGGTGTGAGGATCCACACTACAGGCCTTCCAACCTCTAGAAGGTTTATTTCCTCATAATGCCTACAATGGAGGGCATTATTGTACTTAGTAAACACCATCTCTTTTTCTGAGTTTTTGTTATAGTTTTTCTTTTTCTTTATTTATTTAAAGGGTGTTTCTATTTCTTAATTTTTAGAATTTCTCCTTTTTATTCTTTATTGTTAATGCATTATTTGACATATACTTTTGAATGTGTGCATGCTAGCATGCACTGGTGCATTTTATTCCAATTCTAGAAATCAACATTTGTACTCTAGTACTTATCCGACTTGATCTGTGACATTTTGCTTTACATTTTTCCCAATGAGCATATATTCAAACAATACAACTGTACAGCTCTGATTGAAGATGGGTATCTGAGTGTAGATGTAGTACTTCACTGCGCTTGACAGTAAACACCAAAAAACATACAGTATTTCAGAATAATTCCAAAACCAAGGGCCAGATTCAGGAAGGCTTACACGGAGTTTAAGAGTAGTGTAAGCCTCCGTGTAAGCCTCCTGATTCAGCAACAGCCCAAATCTCCGTGTAAGAGACAGCTAACACGTCTCTTACACGGAGTGGGCGTGGAAATGCTCAATACCTCATTTGCAGCTCCAAGATATGCAAATGAGGTATGTGAGCGATCCACGAAGCCCAAACCAGTCCGTGTAACGGACGTGTTAGCTGCAGAAATGTACTCAGCTGACAACTGAGTACATTTCTGCAAAATTAAAAACGGAGCTATGTCAGCTCCAAATAAAGGGTGCATTTGTTACAGTAAGCATGCCAATGGCCAAATATGTGGCCATTGGCATGAAAGTGTTGCAAAAAAAAGTTATATAACTTTTTTTTTTTCACGGATTTATGTGTTTAACTGTAGCGCACACCCGGCGCAAACGGGTGCGCTACCTAAAACTGAAAACCGAAGCTTATAAGCCCACAATTGTGGGATTTATGTATTACATGAAATGTCAATGGAGGGACTTGCAGAGCAAAAACAATATGGCCTCCGTTTAGTGGTTGTCAAGGGGGGGAAGCTCCGTGTAAGATATGTAACTAAGCATTACTAGGCAATCCTATGTAAATGAGGGTTACAATACTGAATCACACTGCCACATAGGTAATGAGCACTTTCTGAGTAGTGTAAGAGTTAGAGAAGGGGGAGGAACAGAGTAAGAGGTAGGTGACATCATGGGGGGGAAGGATAGAAAGAAATGTACCAGATTGGAGGGCAATGTAAGGTAAGAGATGACAGACAGACATCAGGGAGGGAGGTGTGTCCCAACAGAACACTAGGAAAGTCAAGAAATTGAGGGCATACGCTATCCCTACACTCTAAGTTTCTTGATATACGTGCATGCGCGCGTGTAAGGCAGGTTCTACACGTGGGAGCGTGTTGCAAACTGTTTACAACGGTTTGCGTGGGCGTGCACGTGTGTAAGGCAGTGTGCACGCGTTTTAGCATGAATCAGCATAGCTAACACCGTGTAAGGATGTGTGCGCGCGTGTAACACCGTGTAGGGATGTGTACGCATGTTTAAGTGACTGTGAGCGTGTTTAAGCTGGTGTGCACATTGCTCCCCCTCAGGAAACAGAGAGGAAGCAGGAAACAACCAAAATACAGGGAAACTGCCAGGGAATACTGCTGGAGTTAATTGGTGGAAACAATTGGAAGCAGGCAATTACACAGGCAGACTAGAAACCCAACCCAGCACTTAAAACACAACAGAGAGCAGTGCAGGCTGTTTCTCACAAGAGATACTGCCAGAAACTAAGCTATCAGAATTGAAAACTGAAAAAAAGCTGAACTCAGAGCAGAAATCCTAGGGGCTGCCATAGCTGTTATAATCAGACATAGGCGAATTGCTGAGGGTGGTGATAATGCAGATGCTGACAGACAACCCAGAGTGAGGAGAAGGAGAAGAGTATACAGGCCCAGGGTCACCTACCATGGGTTACATGAGCTGGAGATAGTAGAGCTGTAGAGTGGACAGAGAGCTCCTGCAGCAGATTGTTGAGCTGTGCAGGCCACGCCTCACACACAGAACCAACAGAGGGGAACCCATCCCAGTGGAAACCAAGGTATGTGTTGGCCTAAGAATACTAGCAACAGGTACCTTCCAGAGACCAACTGGCGATATGATGGGGATATCACAGGCATCAGCCTCCAGGGTACTGCACCAGTTCCTGGATGCCATGTCACCACATGTCAGTGATCATATATATGTCCCTAATGACCGTGAGGTTGTGGCCAGCAATATCGTCTCTTCCAGCAAATAGCGGGATACCCTGAGGTGCTGGGTGCAATAGACTGCACGCATACGCATCAAGGCACCAGCCGGTGAGCGGGTAGAGTCTACATTAACCGCAAGGGATACCCTCCATCAACTGCCAGGTCGTGTGTGATGCCCAGGGCATAATAATGAATGTGTGTGCTGGCTGCCCTGGGAGCTACCACGATTCCTACATCTGGCATCTGACGAGCTGTACCAATCATTTGCCAATGGGGACTTCCCACACGGACACCTAGTGGGGATGCTGGTTATGCACTTGAGCCGTGGCTGATGACACCCATCAGAAATGCACACACACCGAACAGGAACGCCATAATGAGGCACACGCACAAACACGTAATATCATAGAGCGTGTGTTTGGGCTGCTCAAGTCACGGTTCCGGTGTCTGGACACGTCTGGTGGAGCTTTGCAGTACACACCAACTACATGTACCCAAATGATCATGATATGTGCTATGCTACATAATATGATCCTGGAAACAGCTGCAGCAGGACCAGCACAGGGCTGGGCCAAACATCCCCACCATTGCCAAGGCCACCACAGGCAGGGGTGACTTGGAGGAGGAACAACCTGACCTTGTCCCAGTAGGCAGAAGGAGGCGTGCCCAGTATGCCCTGGCCTTGGCAAAGAGGCAACGATAGCACATATGCTTGGTCAGTAGGAACACTGGGACTGATACCCGCTCTGACTCACTCATACAGTAACAGGGATGCCTAACATGACACAACCTGCTTCCAAACGTACAGGGAGTGTAGTATGTGCATCCGACAGAGGCAGCCCTGCAGCACCACCCGAGGCATGAATGCCATGTGTTAAGTAATGTAACACCATGTATCATATGCACACCTGAGGACCATGACTAACATCCACCCTCACCAATCATAAACCACAAAAACACAAACCCACCTCATAGCTATCACAAGGGATAGGAACCTAGAAGTAATGCTACCCAATGCCAAAGTTATAAACAGCAAGATGTGTGCAGTGTAAATGCACACAGGGACGTCGGGAGGCATACGCACTGTACTGAAATCAGTACAACTTATGTAGAAGGGGGGTAGCATTTTAAATGTTCACTTTTCTTTGTTTTCGCGCTTTACTGCACGATGACGTCAGTGCAGACAGTAGCTCCAGCCTCCGCACATGTATTTCCGGCCGACCAGCCAGTAGCGCATCAGGGCAGCCAGTCAGGAGCTCCGCATGTATTTCCGCCAACCGCCAGTTCAAATGCTTTAGGAGGAAGCGTTAACTTCATGCTTTCCGAGCGTGAAGCGGATCCGTTATGGTGGTTGCACGAGTCACAACCAAGGGTGCCAGCTCAAATGCTTTTTGGCGCGGGAGAAGGAATATAGATTGGAAATTAATAGAATAAGAAGGTGGCATCATAATGGGGATGTTACAAGTGCAAGACCTTTTTGCTGACAGGTATGTTTTTAAGGTGGTTTTAAATTGCAGGCAAAATGAGATATTTCTAATGTTTGTTGGGAGAGAGTTTCACAATTTAGCAACATATACAAAGTATATGAGTCACCACTAGAAGTTTTAGATTTTTGAGTAAGCATTAAGTGTTCAGTGAACTCACGTCTCTATGAGGTGAGCTCCGGCGTAATAACTGTCTGGTGGCACACCATCGGCCTGGGCTGTAGAGGATGCTGTGGGAGTGTAAGGTAATAGATTTAGTGGCTCGTGTGAGTTAAGGGACCGAAGTCCAAGACAGTGATGTGTTCAGTTAATGTTATTTGCAAATGTCAAGTGATATCAGACAACCTCTCAAGTTTGGCTGAATGGACTACATGCTAGTCAAAACTGACAAGGCATACAGGAGATTAGGAAGTAGAGGTGCTTCAGCTGTGGTCTTTTGTGCATGGTCTGATGTAAGAGGTTTGACTTCATAAAGAAGTCCTACTTTATGCTTGCTTTTGTGAAGAGCATAATGGATATACTGATCGAATCTTAATGTGTGGTCAGTAATTATACCCAGTAGTTTCATGTTTTGTACTAGTTCAAATCTAGTATTACTGACATATTTTTAAGTCATACTGGTTTCATTGGATTGGAGGTGAAAATAATTTTCTTTGGACTTGCATTTACTTTTTATTGCTGAAGCCATTTTCAGTTTTATAAAGGAATACTGTAGGCCATCTTGGTGCTGTGTGACTGAAGAGGCAGCATACTAGTGTTGAATCACCTGCATTTTGCATTGTGTTTGATAGGAGAGGCTGCATGCATTTTAATTATAAATATATTAAAGAACAATGGTGCTAATATTAAACCTTGTGGCACACCTAATACTGTTTCCTGAGGTGCTGACAGCTTATCTGCCCAGGGTAACCAGTGTGTTGGGTGGTTAAAAAATTGCAGACTTTTGCCTCATATTTGATCTGATCAATATCTGTATTGTATCTGTGCTTTTTAAATATTGCAATGCTTGAAATTTGATGGTGCAGTGGTAGCAACGTAGCATTGATGCCTCACAGCTGTAGGTTCTTGGGTTTGGTTCTTGGCTGGGGTGCCTTCTTTGTGGTGGGGGGGGCTGTATCTTCTCCCTGTGTTTGTGTGGGTTTGCTTTTGTGTCCTCCCATGTTACAAAGACATGTCTGCATTATTTTTTCCTGGGCCTCTGCTGAGAATTGTTTTTTTTTTTTGTTCCAAGTCAGACTGTCCTGTTTAACAAATTGGCAGGCATTTAAATTTCAGACTTCAGGTTTCTGAATATTTACTTCCTTATATATTTGATGGTGCAGTGGCAGTATTGTTGCCTCACAGCTGTAGGTTTTCTGGTTTGATTCTTGGCTGGGGTGCCTTCTGTGTAGAGTCTGCATCTTATCCCTGTGTTTGTGACATAGTAAAACAACTTTATATTCTAGCAATAAATATATACTAACACAACCTTTTTTATGGCAATTGTTTTAAGTTATGACTGAAATTTGTCCTTATTTTTGGGACTGTAATACCCTGTTATTGGCTTTGTCCAGGTTTTTGTGCTAAGGTTGACCGCTATGGCAAGAACTGAATTCACTGAATATGTTTGAGGGCTGAATTCCCTCATTACTGGGTTTGTCCAGGTGTTTTGTGCTAAGAGGTTGACGGCTATGGTGAGAACTGAATTAATTAAATGATAGCCATTTAAGTTTCAGTCTTCCTCTTTCACAAAGCAGGTGATTTGGCATAGTGGTATGTTCTGACTGTTTTGCACAGTGACCTTGGCAGTAAAATGTATGATGGTAACACAGCATTTTATTCTAGCAGCTTTCCAAGATTATACAAGCAATGTTTAATGTGTTCCTGTTTTTTGCCCTTTTGACCCACCCCAATAAATTTGGCTTTTTCCAGACTTCTTGTGCTGCAGAGTTGAGATGTAGTTGAGTATTGCGTAGATTTTACAAGGAACTGAGAGCTGCAGGGGAAGAAGTTTAGTGCTGATTATGCTAAGTCTGCTCACATTGCTAGTAGCACAAAATGTTGTGTACTTGCTTTTAATGCAGAAGGTTGTTGGTTCTACTCCCATAAGGGGTGAATGCTGCTTTACTGAAAGTTAAGACACTAACTATGAGCCTGTTATCAGTTTGCCATCCATTTCCTATTGCAATATTACTAGCTTATTAATATAATTTAGGCAATTTATTCCTCAGGGGCATCGGACACTATTTTTCAGTGAAGTCATGAAATATAAAGGTGATTGCTAGCAGCAACCTCTTCCTTAGTTTTAGATTTATTTAACGTGGAATTATTTAGATGACTTTTTTTACTACTTCAGAGATTGTGCATATTTACTGATAATGGTGGACTGTAGAAGTTTGACTAGACTTTTATGATGGAAATGTTCTGAATTGGGCAGTTTTGTTTCATTGTTTACTGGAAAAAATGTTCAAAGCAATAGTAAGGTGTATCAAGCACATGTATGTTTCATATGCAAGGGGCTTATGATTTAAAAGCAGCCCAGAATTATCTGCCACGGGTAAAATGTATTTTTCTTTGAATGTGGGTTTTAATGTTTCAATGAATGTGAGTTTCAAGGGCAGAGAAATTTTAATGCCAAGTTTGTTTAGCAGATGTCTTAGTGTTTGTGCTGTAAAATGCAAAATAAAACTTTCAAATGAAGTTCAAATCATCATAGAAGTAAATCAATATGCACACTAGTGTTTATGGTAAATGGAGTGAAATAGCAAAGTAATGGATCATTGGAATGGCTGCAGGGGGAGGCTCCATTCGACCATGGTTTTGTGGAGGGAAGGGCTGCAAACTTAGACAGCCCCAGCTGAACTATACCTCCCAACTGTCCAGATTTTCAAAGAATGAATAGATTTTTGTTTATTTTGGTTTGTTCCTCAATTTGTGGTTTTCTGGCAAATGATTTAGGAATTAAGTCACTAAATAATGACACTAGTTTCAGACTTTATAACCTTCAGAAAAATGCTAAAATGCTAAAATAAGACCTGTTCTATCAACTGTCCCAGTTTATACAAGAGCAATTTTAGTACTGTTTATATGTTCCCTCAATATATTTGGCCTTGTCCAGATTTATTGCATTAACAGGTTGAGGGGTACATGCAAATTGCTTTATAGAATTAGGCATAGCCAAACCTCAACTGTCCCTGATTTTAGCTCAAAATGTTGCTCTTCCCCTAATGATCCCTCCACAAAATAGCAATTTTGGAAGAAAACATAGAGCGTTTACTTTTATAAATAACTGTAATTATCAGTTATACATTACTTTTATTTCAGAAATGCATCAGCTGCTCTAAGTTAACTGTGCTCATATTAAAATGGTGTCCCTCCTTTGACAGGTTCCTAGCTGTATTGTCTGGCAATTTTATATTTTTGCATCACATTTTGGTCCGTTTTTCATAAAATTGCAGTTTTCTGGCAAATTAGTGGCAAATTGTTAAAGACTGAAGTTAGAAAATAATGCAGACATTTCAGTTTCAGATTTCATACCATTCAGAAAATTTGTACTGATGCAAGACCTACTACTATTATCTTTCTAAGTTTATAAGAGCAATATTTAAAAAATGTCCTTATTTTTGGGCCTTTGCCTCAGTTGATTTATGAGTTTGTTGCTGTAAGAGGTTGAGAGGTGTGTGTGGTAGGTAGCATACCTCTCAACTGTCCAAATTTTGCAGAATGTCCAGATTTTGCCCCATAGTTCTGTTCCTCATAAATTTTGTGATTTTCTAGAAAATCATTGAAGGCTGAAGTTGCTAAATGACAGACATTTGAGCTTCAGACTTCATGTCCTTTAGAAAAATTCATACTAGCACAAATCCTGTTCTAGCAACTTTCTAAGTTCACGAGAACATTATTTAACATCTGTCCCTGTATTTTAGGCTTTGTCCATATTTCTTGCACTAAGAGGTAGGTAGGGGTGTGTGTGTGTGTGTGTGTGTGTGTGTGTGTGTGTGTGTGTGTGTGTGAGTGAATGAAACATCCTAGTTAGTGGTAGCAGGTGGTTAGTAATTTACTCAAGCTCAAAACCTGTACCTTAGTTACAGAAAACAAAAGCATAAAGTCTCTACCCCAACTACCATGCTGCATTTTTCAAAGAACTGACATTTCAGGTTAATTTTCAATTCAAGGAACAGAGTTTGAGTGAATTTATATTATATTACTGAAGAGGCATTACAGCGAATGCCTCCATCGACACTAAAAGAGCGAACCGTGAATTACGAGAATGGCCGTAGCTTGGCTGGGGAGGGGGGTAGCAGTTTGAGAGCTGTCAGTACAAATTTGAAAATTCTAGCTACACCATAGGGAATGCACATATCAGTGCTGTAATAGAAAACAGGGTCAAAGCGCACATCAGCACCCTGACACTACCAGGGTCACACCTCATACAGTGATGTACATGTGCAAAAACATGGAACAAGATACAAAATGAGGGTGACTACCAATAAATGGCATGGATAACCACACACCCCTGTTGTTACCACAACAAGAAGCAACATGCATTAGCCATGGTCAAACACCAATGGCTAAAACTGACTACTACTATATAGCTTGCTGCAGACCACTGTCCTAATAGCAGGAACTGCCCCAGGCCTATGTTCACCGGTTCACAGGTTCATACTAGGCTATCTGCCCTAGGGCATTTATAAGCCTAGACCAGAGTTCCGTGGAGTCTGCCGCCCCTTCACTCTGACGGATAATTTGCCCATTATATTGCTGTGCCTCTGACAAGCAGTGATACTGAGGTTATCCCTGGGGTATACCTGCAATCTCCCATCCATTGATTAAGATCTCACTTGAACAAAGCCAGTGAGGTACTCAGCCTCACATGTACCAGGATGTTGTTCCACAGCATAGGGACTCTCTGGTTGAAGAATCTGTCCCTCCAGCACATCCTATTAATATCTGTGTTGAGATTTAAATCTCCTGCCACTGTAGTTCTGATGGATGTAGAGGTCTTGAGGTGAAGCGTGTACATTAACTCAGGTTTGGACATGGCCTTGGATGTCAGGCACAGGTCACCTCTGAGCAGACGGTAAGTCACGGAATCAAGCTGGAATTCCTTCAGTCGGGCAGCATAAGAAATATGTTTGAGACCCTTTCTCCTCCTGTCGAGGAATTTGTGGGCCCATCCAATTGCCATAGGTGTCGGGTCATATACATGCTGAATGGGGCATTGCACTCAATCAATGGTCCGATGAGTGAAGAGTACAGGGGAACAATGACCTCCCTGGATCTAGATGTGAATCCCTGCATGATGAGGTGGGCAATGTAGAAGTTCTACCTAACTACCCTGGCAACGTGAGTGTCAAACAAAAGGTTACTGTCAACGTGGGTGCCCAGGTCCCTGATAACCTCCTGTGTGCTTAGAGGATTGCCACCTACATGGGAACTAGTGGTAACCTTGTTCTTCCCAAAGGGTATGGCTATGCATTGTTTAGTGTTTAATGTAAGGCCATGGCTCTGGCACCAGTTATTCGTGTCTATGACACCCTTCTGAAGGATGTCTGTGTCAGATGGGTGTCCAACTATGGTTCCCAGTTTGCAGTCATCTTCAAACTTTGTCAGCCATAATCCTGCTGTGTTTGCTTGTACTTCTGAAAAGTAGATGCTGAGCAATAGTGGGCCCAGGACTGAGCCCTGTGGGACACCACTTGTGACAGTTGTGGAGTGTGACATGGCACCAGCAAGTCTGAACCTGTCTGTTCTGTCACATAGCCAGTTTGCAACCCATCTTGTGATGTATGGGTTCACATTTAAGCTGGTGATGTTTTCAATGATACCCGAGTGGGGTATTGTGTTGAAAGCCTTTGCCAGGTCAAGGTAGGCTGTGTGGAGTGCCTTGCCCTTGTCAATGGCCTTGGTGTCTGTTATGAAACAGTCAACCAAGTTTAAAAGGCATGATCTGCCCTCGACAAAGCCTAACTGGGTTGGATCTAATGTCTGCAAGTCCCCTATGTCCTCATCTATGACTTCCATTATGATCTTCTCCATAGCTTAGCAGACCCTGCTTGTCAAGCTGATGGGATGGTAGTTTCCGTGGTTGGTGGAGGCAGCCCATGTGAAGTGGGTCCACCATTGACATATGCCACTCCTTGGGAACATATCCTGAGTTGAGGCTAAGATCAAACAGCTGCCCTGACTGTGGGTTTAATTCTTGAGTGAGTTCATGGAGCACAAAACCAGGGACACCATCTGGTCCCATGGATGCTGCGTCCTTTCCCTTGGATAGAGCAGTTCCCACCTGAGCATTTGAGATGTTTGGGGGGCTACAATCCTCTTTCATACATATCTCTCCAGTTGTGGTGGAGGGGTGGGGGGAGAAATCTGCACTGAACCTGTCAGCCAGTATGTTGGCAATGTCTGTAGGTTCAGTGATATTTACAGCATTCTGAGCCTATTCTGAGCATATCTGGGAGTTTCCTCCCAGGTGTGTCACGATGTATAAAAGGCCTCATGGTTGTCCCGTGAGTCCTTAGTGGGTTTACTCCCAATATTCGCCTTGGATGATTTCATGGGGAACTCAGTGTTTCACCTATATTGAGCAGGGTGTCTACCCTTCCACGGATATCGCTCTATCTTGTAGTACCTCCTTCCTTGTGTTGTAGTGCTTGTTTATGGCTGAGGTCCACCACACTGGACGCTTGCCTCTGGTACAACGAGTCTGTGTTTTGTTTGGGATTGCCTCATCCATGCAGTCCTGAAGGTGCTGGTAGAAGGCAGTTGTAAGTGATACAGTGGCTTGGGTAATGGTGTCTGCTGGCTTGGGGCTTTGAAAGAGACCACACCAGTCATTAGAAGTGTGTAGTCGGCTTCTGAGAAGTTCTGCACTGTGGTCTTTTCTATCTGGGGTGGGGTGGGATGTGGACTTCCACTGAGAGTAGGTTATGATCTGATCTCACCAATGATGGGTATACCTCTGGTGTTGAACATTGTGAGCCCATGTTTGTGATGATGAGATATACTATGTTGTCTCCTCTTGTGGGGATGGTGACTAGTTCTTCCATGGCATGTGAGTGTATGAACTCTAGGAACCTGTGGGCTAGAGTGTTGTGGCTGTAGTACTGATCCCAGTCTATATTTGGATAGTTGGGATCACCCAGTGTGATGGTGTTTGCAGGTACATGTATCCCGCCACTGTTTTCATGAAAGCTCTGTGAGGTACCTGAGTTTCAGAGGATGGCCTGTAACATGCTACAAACTGCAGAGCAGTCTTGCCTATGGTTAATTGCACCGGATGGTGTCCAATGCATCGTGTGTTGCCACCAACCATGAGGTGAGGGTGTCCTTGATGAATATTGCTATTGCCACCCCTCATAGTGGTAATATGTGTACTGCATAGATACGAAATATTGTGCCTCTGACTTAGTAGTGACACATTATGACCACCTTACATAATTGAATAATGTGACTATGCCTCTGTCTAGTCTGTGCCCCTGTCCACATGCAGCTGTCCAGATGTCTCTTGAAGAGAGTCAGTGAGGTACTCTGTCTAACATGAACTGGGATACTCTGCTAGAGTTTGAGATGCCTCTGAGTTATGACTCTGTCCCTTCAGCATGTCCTATACATGTATGTGCTGAGGTTCAAATCTTTAGCTCCCATGTTTCTGGTGGATGTGGATTGCTTGCAGTGGAGCATGTCTACCAAATCCTGATTGGACATGGTCTTGTATGTCAGGCATAGGTCACCTGTACGTATGTGGTATGACACTGAAAAAGCTTGTTTTAGTTATTCTGGAAGTATATGACATGTGTTGTAGATCCCTGATCTTCATGGTAAGGTACTTGTGGGGTCTCTCCAGCTGCTGCAAGTGCTGGTTGAGGTACATACCAAATGGGGCGTTGTATTCAAGCATGGGCCTGATAAGGGAGAAGTATAGTGGTACAATGACCTCCTATGGTCTGGATGGAATACCCTCCATGATAAGGTGGCCAAGATAGAAAAAGTCTGTCAAACAACTTTGGCAACATGGTTGTCAAATGAGATGTCACTATCTACATGTGTCCCCAGCTGTCTGATTTGTTTCCTGTACTCATTGGGTTGCTGTCTATGTACAGATCTGTGGGTACTGTGTTCCTCCCAAAGGGGATGGCTACACATCAGTTGCAGTCAGTTTCAGGCCATGAGTCCAGCACCAGCTATCTGTCTGTGTGACGGCAGTCTGTAGGATGTGTGTGCTGGCTGATGTATTCACTATGGTGCCCAGGTTGCAGTCATCTGTAAACTTTGTCGGCCACAACCCTCCTATGTTTGCTTTCACATCTGAAAAGTAAATACCAAATAAGAGAGGTCCCAGGACACAACCTTGTGGGACACCACTTGTGACTGGCTTTGAACCTGACAAGGCACCTGCAATGTTGACATTATGGGTTCTGTTTCTGAGCCATTTTGCAACCTATGCTGTGACATATGGTGTTATATTTCAGCTGTTGAGCTTGTCTATGATGCCTGAGTGGGGTATTGTGTCAAAGGCCTTAGCCAAGCGCAGGTAGGTTGTGTGTACTGTGTAGCCCTCATCAACGGCTCTACTGACAGTTTCAAAGTAGTCAACTTGGTGCAAAACGCAGGATCTGCCCTGTACAAAGCTGAATTGGGTGGGATCAAGGGTCTGTAGGACACCAATGTCTCTGTGTGGAAGCTCCATAATGACCCTTCACAAAGCTTTGCAGACAAGGCTGTTTAAGCTTGTGTGGTGGTAGCTGCCAGGGTCTGTGGAGGCATCTCCTTTGTGGAGTGGGACCACTGTTGCTGTACGCCAGTGTTCAGGTACAGATCCTGTAGCAAGGCTAAGGTTAAATAGCATCTGCATATACAGGTTTAGCTCCATCTGTAGTTCACATAGCATGCAACTGGGGATACCATCAGGTCCCATTGATGCTGTGTACTCGTCTTTGCTGACTGTGGCTCTCACATGGACATCCAGGATGACAGTGAGGTTACATACAGCTGTGATAACTATCATGTTTTGGGGGTGAGGGAGGGGGTACATTGCACTGAACTGGTCTGCCAGGGTGTCACTAATATCTGTCAGGTCCCTGGAATATAAGTTGTTGTGTACCACATCTGAGCATATATGAGGGTTCCCACCCAGGCGTCAGACATAACTGAAGAAAGCAGTGTGGTTACCTTCATCGTCTGTGGTGATTTATGTCCCCAAGTTGAACTTGGGTGTCTTTATGTGAGAATGTAGCTTTCTACTACTGCTGATCACAGCTGCCTTACATTCTGGAGATGTAGCTCTGTCTTGCATTAGTATCCTTCATCTGTTATACAGTTCGTTTATGGCTGGGGTCCACCAGACAGGCCACTTACCCTTGGTGGTGAGGGTCTCATTCTCATTTGTGATTGCATGGTCCATGCTTACTCAGAGATGTCCCTAGAAAGTGTCTGTGCAGGAGTCACCATTGTGTGTTGTGGTTTCCACTGGCCCAGTGGGCTTAATGGATACCATCTCAGTCCGAAGAAGTGTGAAGTCAGCTTCTGAGCTGTTAGTCACTATACCCCTGGTATCATACTAGCACTGACACAGGTGTAGACAATTCCCCAGAATCCATCAAACAAAATGGACATGCAGGCTTACAGATGCCCTAGGGGGGTAGCCTAGTATGAACCCATTATGATACAGATTGTACAGGACACTACAGATAACCCCAAGGCTGTTGCAAATGATGGTAGTAAGCATGTTGTTGATTCCTGGATATGCTCCGGATCACACAGATATTACAAACAACATACCAGACACACACAGGTATGGCCAACATACATCCTGACATGTGCAGTGCAAACCCCCATAATGCCAAATACCTTCCCCAGCAGACTGCCGCCTCCCTGACATTATGTCACCCTTACCACAGGGTGCACTCCAAAGAGCAGTGTACAACAACAGTGGGTGTTCTCAACAAAGGTGTCTCCTGAATGGATAGTAAAAACAACCACCACAGAATCATGAGAGGTTTGGTCTGCACATGGAAAGGACCAGCATGTACCACAGACATAATGATATTGTGGATCTATTGACACCCGACCCTACCCAGTGTGGGTTTACAAAGTGCAGACCCCACCCCTAAACATGTGTGACTCAGTTGAAACAGTACTTGAAGTCAGTGATGAGGGCAATGTGGTCCACACAGTGTAGCTGGACCGTGCAAAGCCTTCTGTACAATACCCTATGTGTTCCGTATAGATTTGCTCACCAGCTGATATATACACCCCAAATGTCATGAGAGGGGTTGCAAACCAGACCAACGACAGAACTGACATGGTCAGACATGCAGCAGCCATGTCAGACTACAAACCACATATAACAGGCATCCCACAAAGCTTGGTCCTGGGACCTTCACCATCTGGTATATATGCCCCATAGGTACAGGCCAACAAGTAAGGACTGTGCTGGAACATGTTTGTAGAGGACAACAAGCCGCCTGACATATCCGATACACCAGCTGACACAAGCATCCAATAAAAGGGCCACATAGAAACAGACAACTGGTGCCATAGCCATGTCAGCATGTTAAATGGTGAAAACAGTATAGTCAGCCTCTGTGGATATGCAGTAAGTGACCACCAATTCCCACATAGGTGTCGACCCATGACATACCTAACATGTAATGCCAGAATAGGGGACACAAGGTGATAGATATCCTGCATTGGACAAAAATGTGGCTGTAGGGTTAACAGAAACAATCCGTATACCAACCTAATCATGAGGGTTATGACATCTAGCTAACGGGAGGTCATTGTGGTTTTGCAGTTATCTTTCAGCAGCATTACAAATGACCACAACAGCGCCTGTGGGTGTACCTCAGCAGATACATTCAGCAACTGTAAAGTCCACAACAGTACCTCACCAGGAGTATCAAAGAGCTGGAACACATGTAATGTGTCGCCTGATTAAACAGAATTCAGCTCCACACACTGCCATGCTGGCCACCCAGACACAAGCTGTGCCTGATGTAGAAAGCCATGTCCAAGCTGGCAGCAATGCACATGCCGCACCTTGTACAATGTGAATGGCAGGGAGATATGCACATGAGGGACCTGAACCCCAGCACTGACATACATAGGACAAGCTGTACTGCATTATCCATAACACGGAAGCCACCCCCACGCATGAGTAAACTACCAGTACAGGTTATCCATAGAGTCACTCATTGATTCTACTCAACAGGGATCCTAACGAGTGGATGGGAGATGGTAGGTATACCCTGGGTATCAATGTTGTGTCACAGGTAGACAGAGGCACAGTATAGAAAACAAGACATATGTCATGACAAACTGCACTTACGATGTGTTGATGGACAAACACACTATCCAATAAGCATTAGAAATGGCCTTGGGCACATCGGTAGTGTTTGCCAATGTACACCCATGTTGTGGAATACACTACTGATGTTGGATGAGGCCGTTGTAAGTAGTTCACATATGAACATAATGCAACATGGTCAGATAGGTTCATAGGTTCATACTAGGCTATCTGCCCCAAGGCAGTTCTAAGCCTAGCCCAGAGTCTGGTTGCGTACGCCACCCCTTATATGGAAACAGTACTGTGCCCATTAGTTTGACGTGCCTGTCTCCAGCAGTGACACAGTGACGATCCCCGGGGTAAACCTATGATTTCCCATCCACAGGTCAGGATACCTCTTGAACAGAGCCAGCAAGGTGCTGTGACTCACATGGACCGTGATTGTATTCCACAGCATAGGGAGTCTCCGAGTGATAAATCCACCCCTCCAACATGTCCAATGTACATCCCTGCTATGGTGTAAGTCACTTGCACTAGTGGTTCAGGTGGATCTGACGATTTTGAGGTGGAGCATGTCCATTAATCCCTGGTTGGACATGCATGCATGTCATGCACATGTCACATGTAAGCAGACAGTATGTGACTGAATAGAGCTGTAGTGTCTTCAATCTGACAGCATATGACAGATGTTGGAGACCCTTTATCCTTTTGTTGGGGGACATTCAGGGTCTCTCCACTTGCTGCAGATGTCAGGTGAGATACATCCAGATAAGGCAGTGTACCAGATCACCAGTCCGATAAGTGAAGAGTACAGGGGAACAATGACCCACTAGATCTGGATGTGGATCCCTTCCTGATCATGTGGACAATGTAGAAGGTCCTACTAGCCACTTTAGCAATGTGAGTGTCATCAGAACAGTGACTGTCAACCTGGGTCCCCAGGTCCATGATAACCTCCTCTGTGCTTAGAGGATTGCCACCTATATGGTAGCTTGGGGTTACCTTGCTTTCCCTGAAGGGTATGACTACACATGTTTTGCAAGTTGACTTCAGGCCATGGCTCTGGCACCAGCTATCAGTGTCCGTGAGTCCCTTCTGAAGGATATCCGTGTCTGATGCACTGTCCACTATGGCACCCAGTGTGCAGTCATCTGCAAACTTTGTCAGCCAAAGTCCTCCCATGTTGGCCTGTACTTCTGAGAAGTAGATAACAAACAATAGGGGGCCAAGGACTGAGCCCTGTGTGAGAAAACATGTGACTGGCCTGGTGTCTGACATAGTGCCAGCAACTCTAACCCTGTGGGTCCTGTCCGTCAGACAGTTTGCAACCTGATCTTGTGACATATGGGTGTACATTTCTGTTGGTAGGGTTTCCTACAATACCTGAGTGGGGTATTGCGTTGAAAGTGTTTTCAAGGGCAAGGTAGGCTCTATGGACTGCCTTTCCCTCATCAATGGCCTTAGTTACTGTTTTGATAATGTCAACCAAGTACAAAAGGCTGACTTGCCCTTGATCAACACAAACTGGGACAGGTACAATGTCTGCATGTCCCCCATATCTTTCTTTATGAGCTCCATTATGATCCTCTCCATAGCTTTGCAGACTACACTTGTTAAGCTTATGGGGCAGTAATTACCAGAGTCCATAGAGGCACTGCCTTTGTGCAGACGTGCACAACTGGACCCTAAAGAGGCTATTGTGCACAGTATGGAAATGTAAATCAGTGATAGGACTAAAGCCCAGGATACTGTCCACCACAGTGAAAGTACTGAACCACTACACTATACAGTACTACAGTGCTAGGTCAGTAGGAATGGATGTTAACAATTGTATGCAAAGTATCCCATGCAAAACCTGCAGGCACAGTATAATCCCTGTTGTGTTCACAGGAAGCATCTGGACAGTAACTACACAACATGTCACAGAACACACAACCTTAAACAGGAGTTATTTTTGGAGTTCACACTCATCCACAACTGTGATGGGCTGCATAGTTCAACATATGGAAAGCTCACACTGGGCATGCTCACACACTTTGATAAATGAGACATCATTCACACAACATGCCATGGGAAGGCTGAACTGGGCATGCTCACACACTTAGTTCAAATGTTCCTCTTAACAACTGTGAAAACACACCACAGGATGCACATTCCCCATTCCAAACAATGAAGATGTCAGCACCCTATAAGTAGATCAGTAGAAATGCTACCTCCCAGTAATCCGAATAGCGTGCTCTGCTAATGCGTCTGTCTCTAGTGTCATAACATAGTTAGGTAGGGGTTTGAATCCAGCAAGTGGCATGTGTGTGTGTGAATGGGGGTAAGTGTGTGTATAAGTGTGTATGAGAAGAACATCCCTTTTGGCAACTGTGGAAACACACCACAGGGAGCTCATTCCACTTTCTAAACACTGATGATGTCAGCACCCTATAAGTAGATCAACTGAAATAGAATCTCCCAGTAATGTGAATAGCGCGCTCTGCTAATACGTCCGTCTTTAGTGTCATAACATAGTTAGGTAGGGGTTTGAATCCAGCAAGTGGCATGTGTGTGTGTGAATGGGGGTAAGTGTGTGTGTATGAGAAGAACATCCCTTTTGGCAACTGTGGAAACACACCACAGGGAGCTCATTCCACTTTCTAAACACTGATGATGTCAGCACCCTATAAGTAGATCAACTGAAATGAAATCTCCCAGTAATGCGAATAGCGCGCTCTGCTAATACGTCCGTCTCTAGTGTTATAACATAGTTAGGTAGGGGTTTGAATCCTGCAAAGGGAATGTATGTGTGTTAGTATGAGTGGGGTTTGTGTGCGTAACGCAGTGGAGAGAAAGTGCCTTTTGCCAACTGGGAGAACACACTACAGGGTGCACATCCCTCTTCGTAAACACAGATGATGTCAGCACCCTCTAAGTACAGCATTGGAAAAAATTGCTCCTACTAATGCAAATAGCACACTCTGCTAATGTGTCTGCCTTTAGAGTCATAACACATCTAGGTAGGGGTTTGGATCTTGCAAATGGAAAGTATGCGTTTTACTGTGGGTGGGGTTGGTGTGTGTGCACAATGGTGGGCGTGGGATGTCTCTTTTGCCAAATGGGGCTATGCACTGCAGGGTGCACATATCCCTTAACAAACAGTGATGTTGACAGCACCCTGTCCAAACAGAACAACAACACAGAAGGTGTTGGTACCAATGATGCATGTAAGGTTACACTTCAACTAATGTCCACAAAACAAAGTAGGATAAACAAATGCTCCTTTTACTCTATCCAAACAACATGGCAACAGACAGCTGCCACTACTCAGTATAGTGCTACATGCTACTGTAACATGCAGATATACCAGAATATACCTAGATAGTGTTTTGAAGCCTGAATGTGGCAAGTGTGTGGATGTGGGATGTTACTGTGTGTGCATTTCCGTATGGAAAACATGTTTGAAATATTGGCAATATTGTTGCAGACAGCTTAGGTGCAGATATCCCCCCCCCATTCTCCTACACAAGTGGAATTAGTTATCACAGATGACTGTAACCTCCCTATCCTCTCACATGTCCAGGTGAGGGCCACCCTCAACATTGCAGGACACATAGCATCACTGTTACAGAATGGTATCCCTGGATGTGTGCTACATTCACCCCTGGAGGACATGGCACCACATTACAGACTAATACTACTCCCTGGCCATACTACAGGATGTGTACCTGAAGAGTGCCATACAGACACAGTGGTCCCACACCAATGAGGAGTAACCTCTACTGACCCTGGTATCTACTGCATCATATGCACAACTGGCCTTCTGTTCTAAGCTACGGAAGTTTCACGTATGGGCAACATGTACAGCAATATTACATATGTATATATTTCAGGACTATGCACACAACCTATCTCATGGACAGAGCTATAGATAGTGAACTATGATACATTTGGAGGTGTCACAGTAAACACAGTATTAACCTGCTACTTTGCATTACCTGTGTTTGTGGCATCTGTTGCTGTGTCAGTGGTGCTTGCTTGCTGCTTGCTGTTTGCTACTCATGGTTTTGCTGCTGGCTGTCTGTATATTTTCTCTCTCTCTGTCTCTCTCTCTCTCTCTTTCTCATTAGGTTTGTGCAATGACTGTATTGCATGAGTGGAGTGTGGGTACTGAATACTTTTGTAGGTATCTGCATAGGTCCATGTGATGGCCCCTGCACCAATTGTAAGGCAGCATTTGCTAATTGCATGCAGCCAGGTGTGTGTTGATTGCATGTCTCACTGTGATTTCAGGACACTGCTATAAAAAGGTATGTGAGATAGGCGTTGCCCTTTCAGATTGTAGGGCGTGGACCATGCTGGTATGCTGTTGACAGTGTTCTGTGAGTGTGAAGGTTAGTACATCTCCCATGCTTCATGCTGTGTTGTAGATTCAGGTTGCTGCATTTATCTTGCCTGTTCCCTGTAGTGAGTGTGTATGCATACTGACACCTACAACTATATGTCATATGTATTGCTATATAAATATATATATATATATATATATATCTGTGTACATATACATACTTTCATATATGTACATTAGCTGACATTATTGGGTACAAGCTAACAATTAGCAGGGCTGTTTCCGTTAACACTACTCTAGTATGGGAATCCAGTAATTGGGACTATAAAAGTCTGCCTGACATGCTTTGGGTAGTAGACATACTATATTGCCTTTATCTTCATTCCTACTATTACATGTTCCACTTATTTAGCACTATATTCCTGTATGAGAGTCATGGCTTAGTGGTAGGTCATACAGACTAGTGTTACAATGGTCTTGTGGTAGGGCCTACTAGTATGCTCATATTCTGCTTTTGAGTTGAGTATAGGGCCTATCAATCACAGTGCTGGAGGCACCTTTAAGCAGTTAAAGGGCTTAGTAGGTCTCACAGGAGCCAGGCTGTGTTGCAGATTCTGGTTGCTGCATATATCTTCACTGTTTCCTGTAGTGAGTGTGTATGGCTACTGAGACCTACAACTATATTTCATATGTATTAATATATATTTATATATATGTATGTGTAGATATACATACCTTCACATATTTACATTACCTTACATTATTATGTACAAGCTAACAGGTAGCAGGGCTGTTTCTGCTCACACTGAACTAGTATGGGAATCCAGTAATTTGGCCATTAAAACTCTACCAAACATGCTTTGGATAGTACATCTCCTATATTGCCTTTATACTGATTCCTACTATTACATGTTATATTTATTTTAGCAGTGTGTTCTTCCAAAGCAGGCATGGCTTAGTGGTATGTCAAACAGACTAATGTTACCTAGGTCCTGGTTTCGAGACTGACAGTGGGAATTTTTTACTTTGCAAACTTTCCAACTGAGTACAGGACCTGTCAGTCAAAGTGCTGAGGCCACCTGTAAGCAGTTAGAAGGGTAAGTAGGTCACACAGGGGTCAGGCTGTGTTACAGATTCAGGTTGCAGCAATTATGTTAACTTTTTCCTGTAGTGAGTGTGTATGGCTACTGAGACCTACGATTATATTTCATATGTATTAATATATATTTATATATATGTATGTGTAGATATACATACCTTCACATATGTACATTACCTTACATTATTATGTACAAGCTAAGAGGTAGCAGTGCTGTTTCTGTTCACACTGAACTAGTATGGGAATCCAGTAATTTGGCCATTACAACTCTACCTGACATGCTTTGGATAGTACATCTCCTATATTGCCTTTATACTGATTCCTACTATTACATGTTATATTTATTTTAGCAGTGTGTTCTTGTAAAGCAGTCATGGCTTAGTGGTAGGTCATACAGACTAATGTTACCAAGGTCCTGGGTTCGAGACTGACAGTGGGAATTTATTTTTCTTAGCAAACTTTCCAACTGTGTACAGGACCTGTCAATCAAAGTGCCATAAAGGCACTTTTAAGCACTTTAAACCTGTTCTGCGCTCGTTTGCGCGGAGGTAACGCATGCGCACTGGCAGTTAGCCTGTGGGAGCGGCGCGCAAACGGTGTGCGCTGGGATAAATCTTAATTGGCAAGTGACACACATGTTCAGCTAATTGCACACAGTTTCAGCCTGTTTACCTGCTGCTTGGCAACGGGCACGCAGTTTGCAGCTTTTTAAACACTACTCAGCTACGGGCACTCTGTCTCACGGCAGCTTAGCTATCAGTACATTTCTGACTATTTTTCTTCTTATGTTACTTCAAAATGCTCTATTTCATTCCATTTTACAAAAGGGAATACATTTACATTTGTACAATACTGTCAGGGGGCTTTTTAGTGCTTATTTACAAAAAAAAAAGGTTGTTGTAGGGGCTCGAACCCTGCCTGCCTACTCTTAGGGCAGCTACTCTACCGCTAAGCTATTATTTCTTGGCTTACTTTGCATATTTAGTTCTTATATCCTTTTCCACTGACTGCTAACTGTGATTGCGCTAGTAGCACACCCGCGCACACAGTAGCAAACATTTACGGGGTTTAACAAAAAAAAAAGTTTTAATTTAATTTTATGACATCTCTTCACTTTATACACTGATGGCCAGTCGGGGCATGTGTTGTATAGTGTGTTTATTCACATTTTCATGGCCTTTCTCGTGGCTGTTTACTTTCAGCCATTCTAGTCTTCCGGGGGCGTGTCCACTTGCAGAGCTTAGAGACACGCCCCCTACTCTCTTACACGGACCGTGTAAGAGTTACTAGTGTGATTCAGCATGCCTCATGCACCTCATGCATATGCATGACATGCTGACATCACACAGTTTAACTGCAGCCTCCGTGTAAGAGTTATAACTCTTACACGGAGGCTTCCTGAATCTGGCCCAAGTGTTTTTCTTTTAACTGAAGTTGTGACATATTTTATTTTGTCATATGGATTAGATAATGAGAATCTTTTCTACATTAAGCTCAATGTCTGAATTCTACTTGGGGGGGGGGTATAGTAAAATTATAACATGTCACATCCAGTTTATAGAAAAGGAGGAGAGGCACTACAGAAATAAAATATTTATTTATACGCTACTTGATGCAGACCTTGCTGAATTTATAGCCTTGCATTTTTTGTATAAATTATTTTATTTGGTTTTAAAACAATAGATACACAAATCAAATTTAAATCAAACAAATAACTATTTACATAGTCCACAGTTGATCAATATATCAACGTTAGACATATCAACAATTTGTATTTTCAAGAAAGTCTTTAAGTTTAAGCCAAGATTTATATGAAAGTGTAATATTATAAGTTCTTATCTTTATAGTATGCAATTCACTACTGCAAACAATTTTTGTCATACTAATAAATTCACCATTAGAGGGGGTAACTTTACTTTTCCAATTTTTAGTAATTACTTTTATGGCTATAGCTAGAATAGACCAAAGAAGAGGCACTTGGGTTTTTGGAATAATCTCATGAATCAGAGCATTAAATAAAACAAAATATTTAAAAATACATCTGACCATAGAGCTTGAATGAAGTTGTTAATTTCTTTCCAAAAAGGGCAGATGACTTCACATTCATATACCATATGCATCAAATCAGCAATTATTTCAGAATCACATCTCCAATAAGTATCCTGTTTTTTTGGCTTATTTATACTGGTTATTGCTTCTAGCAATTTATATATAGCAGTTTTTTTCTGCCTGCTGCATGCTTTCTACTGTATTTTATTGCTATTAACTCATCTGCATGGTTAAACTAAAATTCTCTGCCTTACAGGGCCTATGAAATAAGTTTTTTACTGTCACACTGTTTGTAAAGCTTTATAGCCAGTTTCAGTGTGTGAAAGGTATTTTCTGTACTTGTTAAGCACCTATTTGTTTGTTCTGATTTCCTGCCAAGGAGTGTATGATATAATTGATTTGTTTATAGTTAAAAGCATTCTGTAGAGTCTCCTTGCTCCTTTATCTGTTTAAAAACTTTCATTTTGTGGCTCACTGCTGTGATAAACATTTCTATAGTGTTTACTGTCTAAAAGAGTGTAGGCTACTAGCTTTATTATTGTTCCTCACCCTCCCTGTTGGTGTCTTGCTGTTATACTTGGTGGCTTTGCAGTTGCCCGCCCCTACTGTAAATTTGATCTGGGACACTCTTCCCAGTCTAGGGTCATTAGCTCATTCTACCTAATACAGAAAGAACATCTGAGAAGGCCAACCCACTTAGTTTCTTTCCTTCTGTTCCTCCTTTCTCCCTTCTTACAAAAAAAAAAAAAAGAATTGCCTGAACCTCCTTGTGTTCTGACTGTGCTTCTCTAACATTTTGGAAGTATAGAGTATATTTTAGTGCATTTATTAAAACTGTATTTGCCTTAATATTGCTACAACTCAAGTGATGTAGGTTGCACTGCATCTGAATTGTTTTAGTGTGTTTTATCTGCTTTTCTATATATATAGACTTTTCTGTATATGTAGACTAGCTACTTATTCTACTATATTACTGCCTCTTAAATAGTTTTTCAGTTGTGTACTTCCCTTGCTTCATTCAAAAAGTTTTAAATTGCTAATTTTGTAGTGTTTTAATTGCATTTACTGTTTAGGGCTACACACTCAAGTGCGTTAGCCTTTTCTGTGTTTGTTTATTTTATTATTGCATTGTTTAGCCTGTTTTAACCAAGCCCCCCCCCCCCAAAAAAAAAAAATACTATCTTGTTTGCCTGTTTCCCGCCTTTCTTAGCTAGTATAGTCCAGATCCCAGGCTTTGCTGGTTTCAGGACTTTATTTTCTGTGTTCAGAGCTATCCAGACCTTGCTGTGATAGAGGGAAGTCCTACTGCTTACCAGTGGGAGTGGTGAGCATTGTACTGCCTATCTAACACTATAGGAGTGGTTTCCAGCTCTGAAATTGTAATTTTATTAGCCATTTTGGGCTGATTTCTATCCCTTTCAACTTTCTGGCTTAAAAACATGTGTGTTTGTGCATTTTTCGCATCGCGCAGCACCACGGGGCTACAGTTAAATTATACCAGGTGCCAGAAAGTCTGCTCTTCAAATTTTCCCTTAGCTGGTTTCTTAGTAGTAGCACTAAAATCTGAACCCCTGTGACTAGCACTTGCTCTATAACCTGCTGGAAAGCACTAGGAAGCCTTAAACTGATACAAGCACTCAACTCTCCTTGGTAATAAGGAGAAATTAATCGTAGGCACTAAACAGCCTATAATTGCAAAGTACCTTGCAAAGGGAAGGGAAAACAGCTCTTGTAATTTACAAAAAAAAACACCTAAACAGACATGTCCAAGGGTCAGCTTCTGGTGAGTTCTCCTGTCCACCTGGTGAATCTGGGCATACTGGGGCAATGCAGCAACTGCCTCATGTACACAGACAACCCTCTCCTCCTACCACCCAACACTACAACCTGTGAGAGATGCACTTACATAGCCAAACTGGAAGCAAAGCTCTCTCCAGCCAAGATTGTGCTAGATTGTCAAGAGGAGAAGGTTAACATCTGCACTACACCTCAAGCAACACATAGCCCTTCAAAACCCAAACCAACACCCACACATAGCAACACTAAACCCACGTATGTGGAGGCCCTTAACATTTACCTATCCAAGCAACAAGGGCTTCCAAAGCTGAAATGCAAACAAACACTAGTCACAACCAAAGTGACACATAGCTCACAACAACAGTGTGCCTCCCAGCAACAGCCCCTAAGGCAAGACAAGGTACCCAACACTTTAGTCATAGTTGACTCTATAGTCAGGCACACTGATGTTCCACTCACCATGCTCGGCAAGGAGAAACTTACATTCAGCTGCCTGTCGGCTGCCAGGATCCACCACATAACACATGCACTCAAGTCACTCCACAACAAGTACAAATATGACTCTGTCATTGTCCATGTTGGAGTAAGTTACTTGAGACGTACCTCCCTGGACTACATGAAAAGAGACATGGAAGAGCTCTTGGATCATGTGGCCTAGGCAGGTATGACCCTAGCCCTGAGTAGCATCCTGCCTTCACCCAGAATGATACCACAGTGTAAGGACAAAATGATTGGCTTCAACAATTTGCTAAGCTTCTGGTGTCATTCAAAGGGGATCCAGTATCTGTCTGCCTGGGACGACATGATCGACAAACCACAATGCTATGCCAGAGATGGTCTGAACCTGTCACCCCTCGGATTCAGGTTACTGGCTAAAGCTCTTGCCACCCCTACAGTGCCTTTTTTAGGCAAGGTTCAAAGGACAAAACCACCACCATAACAGATACAAGCATGCAAAATCTGAAGGTAATGCTACTCAATGCTAGAAGTCTAAACCTCAAAATGCACTCTCTCAAGGCACTCCTAAAAATGGAGAACATCGATATCTGTGCAGTGACTGAGACCTGGTTAAAGACTTCAGAGAGAACGCCTGCAATACCAGGCTACAACTCTTACCACACTTTCCGGCCAACAAACCAAGACTGAAACACTAAAGGTGGAGGAGTGTCCATATTCACCAAGGATATTCACACCTCCAGGCTAGTTGCCTAACACAATGCATCTGAAATTCTCCAGGTGTAACTAACACTAGATAAGACTGCAATCCAAATTGTAGCTTGCTACAGATCCACCACCATACCCCAAGATTCTCACTACACCTTTCTAAACATACTGGAAAATATTAAGATACAACCAAACACCCTAATACTGGGTGATTTGAACTACCCTGCCATTAACTGAGAAAACTACTCTGGTACAAACACCTTTTCCCAATGGTTCTTGAAATTCATAAATTCCAACACCCTGGATCAATGAATCCACTGTCCCACCAGGGGCTCCAATATCCTAGACCTGGTCATTACCAACATGGAAGAAAATTGCTCACACCAGTGGTCACCCCCTCATTGGTCAGGTCTGACCATAAGCAAATCATCCTTGACATCCACATCCCACCCCCACCCCCAGTAAGGAAACCTCCATAAAAAACTTCTCCAAAGCCAACTTCATGCTACTTAAGTCAGAAGTGACAAACTTCATGGCACCCGTGCAGACAGGAGCTGAAAGTTCAACTGCTGAATCCTACACTAAGGCACTGCATGAGCACATCCACTCATGCATGAATCGTGCCATCCCAAATAGAACCAAGACGCTCTCCTCCAAAAAAAGGAAGGCAATCTGGTGGTACCCTGCCATAAACAAACTATACAACAGAAGGAAGAAACTGTTGCAGAAAAGAGGAAAATCCCAGGATGCAAAAAACTCCCTTACCAGCCTCAGTAAGAAGCTGAGATCCCTCATAAAATCCTCCAAAGCGAGTTACGAAAATAAAATTGCCAAAGATTCCAAAGACAACCTCAAGGCTTTCTATAGTTATGTCAAGAATCTAAATGGTAATGCTCAGATCTTCTCTGAGCTACAACAGAATGGCATTAAATATACTGATCCCAAGGATATTGCCAGTATCCTGGCAGATCAATTTAGTGCCAACTTTACCCCCCCTCTCACCACCTAAAGGGCCCATCTCAATACCAAAAGATTGCCAAATTCTGGTAATCACGGCCACACAGGTAGAAACTGCACTCTCCAAAGCTAAGAATACAGCATCCATGGGACCAGATGACATCCCGGGATGTGTACTACATGAACTACAAAATGAACTGGCACCTCACCTAAGTGTCATGTTTAATCATAGCCTCACCTCAGGCTTCATGCCCACTGAGTGGCATACAGCTACAGTTATCCCACTCCACAAGGGGGATCCACCTTGGATCCCGGGAACTACCATCCCATCAGTCTGATGAGCCTGATCTGCAAGGGCATGGAATGCATTATCATGGAACTTATAAACAAAGACATTGGCAACCTTCAGACACTGGACCCCACCCAGTTTGGGTTCGTGAAGGGCCGGTCTTGTCTCCTGAACCTGATTGACTTCTTTGAATCAGTCTCCAGAGCTGTGGATAGGGATAAGGTGGTCCACACAACCTATCTGGACCTCACCAAGGCCTTCGACACCATCCCCCACTATGGAATCATAGATAAACTTACTAAGCTGGGCATAAATCCCTGTGTCACTCAATGGGTTGCCAACTGGCTTACTGACAGAACCCAGACTGTAAAAGTAGCCGACTCCAAATCTAGCTCCATACAAGTGACAAGTAGAGTACCTCAGGGTTAAGTCCTGGGACCCCTCTTTTTTTTGCATCTACTTCTCTGAAGTACAGGCCAACACTAAGGGACTCTGGCTAACAAAGTTCGCAGATGACTGCAAACTGGGAGCCATTATTGCTTCGCCAAATGATGTGGATATTCTACAAAAGGGCCTTACA
This sequence comes from Protopterus annectens, assembly GCF_019279795.1. NCBI lineage: Eukaryota > Metazoa > Chordata > Ceratodontiformes > Protopteridae > Protopterus > Protopterus annectens. The sequence continues at coordinate 955,724,259 of NC_056739.1, forward strand.
GAAACAGATGCTTGGTGCCAGAGCCATGGGCTCACGCTTAATGACAAGAAATATATAGTTATTCACTTTGGGAAAAAACATGTACCTATGAATTACCACATAGGTGGCAGTACACTAAACACCAAAAGTGTGATGAGAGACTTAGGGATACAGGTGGACAGTGGTCTCACCTTCGATAACCACATCGCCACAACAGTCAGAAAATCCTATGTGACACACCTCATCACTAAGGGCTTTTCATCCAAAAAATAGGAGGTCATTGCCCCACAGTACTCATCCCTCATTAGACTAATTATAGAGTGCAATGCCCCATTTGATATGTACCTCACAAGACATCTGCAACAGCTGGAAAGGCCTCAGAAATACCTCACTAAAAGAATCACAGGCCCAAAGCAGATGCCTTATGCTGACCGTCTAAAAAACTCCAGCTATACTCTGTGGTATATCATCTACTCAGAGGTGATCTCTGCTTAACATACAAGGCCATGTCAAACCCTGAGCTGTTGGACATGCTCCACCTAAAGAAATCCCAATCCCTCATAGCCACATGCTCCAGGGACCTAACGCTTGTCATCACAATGAACAAAACATACTGGAGGGATAGGTTCCTGACCCAGAGACTCCCCATACTCTGGAACAGACTGCCCATACATGTCAAGCGTAGCGCCTCTTTGGCCCTCTTCAAAAGGAACCTTGACGATTGGATGGGAGATAGGAAATTCACCCCAGGGATCACGTCATTCGCCCTGCTAGACAGGGGTCCAGAGAAGTAAATATTGTGGGAAGAATTATCCGGGGAATTGTTTCTCTAGGCTTGTATAGGCCTTAGGGCTGATAGCCTAGTACCAACCTATGAACCTATGAACCTATACACTTTCTGTGTTTTAAACAGGTATGACCAATCATTGCAAGGTTATTAAAGCCCTCAAGAATACTTTTAATATCTGTTCTTCTCTCATTTTTGTTATTTATGTGTTATTTCTTTGATATGATTTAGTTTATTTATTTTTTTTATCTAAGAGCAAGTTTGTGCAAGCTTAAAGAATTTATTGAATATGCCTTAAGTTTAAGATTTTTCAGGTTTATTGAAACTTTATGATTTAGAATTTCAGCATATTTTGCATTTAGGTTTTTAAGTTTAGACTAACTGATAATGTCACTTGGTTTTAGATTTAATCTTAGTTTGTCTGTTTTTGCCTGTAGTGCATTCAATTTCTTTGTCCCATTCTCTTGTTTTACTAATATACCAGCTTGTAACTCTTCCATTTAAGTAAGCCTTTAGTGGAACCCACAGGACAATGTCAGATACTTCATCATTCATGCTTATTTCTAGGAAATTGATGATCTCTTTAAAATACCAATCCTTGAATACTTTTATTTTAATAATGTACTCTGGTAATCTCCTCTGATGTATTACATTGTCAGGTTTTAAAATACTATTAAAGATTATAACATTATGGTTCAATAATAGACATGAAACTTCTCTGATATGTGATAATAGATTTTTGAGATGAAAATGTTATCAATATTTGTTTGTGTTCCATGTCTTTATGAATAATGGGTAAGTTGAAGTGTGTTTGTTTTCCTTACATCATTTAAATTCATTATATTTACAAAATTAATTGTTTGGCTGAAGATGTGACTCTCATAGGTTGATAGGTTCATAGGTGTGTGCTAGCCTAATGGCCCTGGAGCCATTACAAGCCTAGCCCAAAAAAAGTTGCCCAGGCACCGTGCCACCCGATGTTAGTTCACAGTGCCCCTATCCAGTTGGACAACTGGAGTGATCCCTGGGGTGAACTTTCTGTTACCTATCCACTCATCAAGAGGTGCTCTGCCTGACATGAATGGGAAGCTTATTACAGAGTATGGGCAATCTCTGGGAGATGAATCTGTCCCTCCAGCATGTTTTGTTAATTGTGGCAATGAGGTTGTGATCTCTGGAGTGTGTGGCATGGGGTGGATTGGGATTTCTTTAGGTGTAGCATTTCAAGTAGGGCTGGGTTGGACATGGCTTTGTAAGTCAAGCAGAGATCATCTCTAAGTAGACAATAAGAGACTGAGAACAGCTGCAGTTTCTTGAGTTGTCCATGTAGGGCATGTGTTTAAGGCCTAGGATCCTTTATGTGAGGTATATTTGTGGCCTCTCCAGCTATTGTAGGTGTCTGATCAGGTACATGCCAAACAGAGGGTTATATTCGATGATTGGTCTAATGTGGGATGAGTAGAGAGGGATGATGACCTCTGTCTTCTTGGATGTAAAACCTTTGGTTATAAGATGTGCCACATAGAAGGACTTTCTGACCACAGTGGCAATGTTGTGGTCAGAGGTGAGGTGGCTGCTGACCTGGGTGCCTGATCTCTTATGGCCCCACCCTTCAGTGTTCAGTGGGCTCCCATCAATGTGGTAATTTGTGGGAACTGAGTTTTTTCCAAAGGGGATGATAATGCATTTTATGGTATTAAGCTTCAGGCCATGGTTCCGACACCAGTCATTGGTCTCAGAGAGGCCCTTTTGTAGGATGTCTGCATTACTTCGGGAGTTGACAATGACTTCTAGCTTGCATTCATCAGTGAACTTGGTCAGCCAGACTTCTTCTGTGTTGTCCTGGACTTCTGAGAAGTAGATGCCAAACAGGAGAGGGCCCAGGACCAAGCCCTGTGGAACTCCAGTCTTGACTGGTCGACAGTCTGACTTGGAATCCACAACTTTCAGTCTGTGGATCCTGTCTGTGAGCCAATTTGCAACCTACCTAGTGATGTAAGGATTGATGCCTAGTTTGGTGAGTTTATCAATGATACCTGAGTGGAGAATGGTATCAAAGGCCTTGGCCAGGTTGAGGTAAGCTGTATGCACTGCCTTACCCTCATCCACAGCCTTGGTGACTGCCTCGAAGAAGTCAGCTAGGTTCAGCAGGCAGGATCTCCCATTAACAAAGCCAAACTGTGTTGGGTCAAGAGTTTGGAGATTGCCTATATCTTTGTTAAGCAGGTCCATGATGATGTACTCCATAGCTTTGCATACCAGACTCGTCAGGCTAATGGGGCGCTAGTTCCCAGAATCTGTAGTTGCTCCCCCCTTTATGGAGGAGGATGACTGTAGCAATGCACCATTCATTAGGGAGATAGCCTGAGGTAAGGCTGTGATTGAACAGGGCACACAGATGTGGTGCCAGTTCATTTTGTAGCTCATGTAGGACACAGCCAGGGATATTATCAGGTCCCATGGATGCTGTATTCTTGGCTTTGGACAATGCAGCTTTTACCTGTGCCACAGAAATGGTGGGTACTAGGCTTTCTTCCGGTATTGTGATAGGGCCCTAGGGACGAGAGGGGTAAAGTTGGCACTGAATCTGTCGGCCAGTATGTTGGCTATATCTGTTGGCTCAGTATAGGAGGTGCCATTGTTCAATAACTTAGAGCAAATCTGGGTATTGCCTTGGAGGTTTTTAATATAGCTATAGAAGGCTTTGTGGTTGTTTTTGGTGTCAGCCGCAATTCTGCCTTTTACCGGACTGAAACACAAAAGGTGGGGGTGTATCCATATTCATCAAGGACACTCACTCCTACAGGTTAGTGGCACAGCATGATGCTTCAGAGATCATAAAAGTGCAACTAACAATGGATAAAACTGCAATCCAAATTGTAGCGTGCTACAGATCACCCACCATGACCCAGGACCCCATTCCGCATTTCTGGAGACACTGGGAAATATGAAGGTCCTACCAAACACCCTAATACTGGGTTATTTCAACTACCCCAACATTAACTGGGAGAACTGCTCAAGTACTAACTCTCTTGCCCAATGCTTCCTAGAATTTATAAACTCGAATGCCCTATATCAACTGGTCAACAACCCCACCAAAGGGAGCAACATATTGGACCTGGTCATCACCAACATGGGTGACCGGTGTTCCACACCTGACATCAACCCCTCACTGGTTAGATCAGACCATAGACTAATCACGCTGGATATTCACATTCCGCCCCCAACCCCAATCAAGGAAACCACCATGAAAAACTTTTCAAAAGCAAACTTCACATTGCTTATGACCGAGGTGGAAAGGTTCACAGCCCCTACGCCAATGGACAATGCTGTCCAAGCTGCTGAAACCTATACAAAGGCACTCTATGATCACCTGCAGGAATGCATAGATCATGCTATCCCAAGTAAAACCAAGACTCACTCCTCCAAAAAAAGGAAAACAGTCTGGTGGACCCCTGCCATAAACAGGCTCTACAATAGAAGGAGGAAACTAGTACAGATAAGAGCAAAATCCCTAGAAGGAAAGACATCCCTGATCAGTATCAGCAAGAAACTACGATCCCTCATTAAATCATCCAAGGCTAGTTCAAAAGAAAAATTGCCAAGGACTCCAAAGATAACCACAAAGCGTTCTTTAGCTATGTCAAGAACCTAAGTGGAAACTCTCAGATCTGCTCTGAGTTGGTTCAGAATGGCACAAAATACACTGAACCAACTGATATTGCCAACATTTTGGCAGACAGGTTCAGTGCAAACTTCATACCCCTCTCACCCCTTAAAGAACCCATAACCATACCATAAGAATGTAAGGCCCTGGCAATCACTGACACACAGGTTAAAACAGCCCTATCCAAAGCCAAAAACACAGCCTCAGTGGGGACCAGACGGTGTCCCAAGCTGTGTCTTACAAGAGCTCCAAAATGAACTAACCCCTCACCTAAACACACTGTTCAAACTCCGCCTCTCTACAGGTTACGTACCCACAAAGTGGCGCACTGCAACAGTTATCCCACTCCACAAAGGTGGCGCCACAACGGACCCTGGGAACTATTGCCCTATAAGCCTGACTAGCCTGGTCTGCAAGGCTATGGAGCCCATCATCATGGAACTCATTAACAGAGACACTGGGAACCTCCAGACTTTGGACCCCACCCAGTTTGGCTTTGTTAAGGGCAGATCAGGACTCCTAAACCTGGTGGACTTCTTTGAGACAGTTACCAAGGCATTAGATGAGGGTAAGGAGGTCAACACAGTCTACCTAGACCTCACAAAGGCTTTCGACACCATTCCCATTTTTGGTATTATAGACAAACTCACCAACCTGAACATTAACCCCCACGTCACGAGATGGGTTACAAATCTGGAGCATTTCTCCCTGGGCCTCAGCTAAAAACAGGCTCTGTGGAACCTAGTCGGACTTTCCCGGTCAATAAAATGATAAAAAAAAAAAAAAATTGGCTCACAGACAGAACCCACATGGTGAGAGTTACAGACTCTAGGTCCGACTCTAAACCAGTTACAACTGGTGTCCCCCAGGGCTCAGTCCTAGGACCCTTCCTGTTCAGTATATACTTCTCAGAGGTACAGGCAAGCACAGGAGGACTATGGCTGATCAAGTTGACAGACGACTGCAAACTAGGGGCCATAATTGATTCCAGCTGATACAGACACCCTCCAGAAAGGTCTCACTGAGACGGATACCTGATGTCAAAATCATGGCCTCAAGCTGAATACCAAAAATGCATAGTCATCCCCTTTGGAAAAAAACAAAGTACCTGCGAACTACCACATAGGTGGCAGTCCCCTAAATACAGAAAAAGTAATAAGGGATCTGGGGACCCAAGTAGATAGCAATCTCTCCTTTGATAATCATGTTGCCAAGGTGGTTAGAAAATCCTTCTACGTCACCCACCTAATCTCAAAAGAGTTCGCATCCAGAACAAAGGAGGTTATTGTGCCTCTCTACTCGTCACTTATAAGACCCATTATAGAATACAACACCCCATTTGGGATGTACATTACAAGACACCTGCAACAGCTGGAAAAACCACAAAAGTACCTCACCAAGAGGATTACTGACCTCAAACAGATGACCTATGTAGCCCGACTAAAGAAACTACAGCTGTACTCGGTTGCATACCGCTTACTCAGAGGTGATCTCTGCTTGACATACAAGGCCATGTCCAACCCAGAATTGATGGATATGCTCCACCTAAAAATAAACAAATCCCTGAGAGCCACACGCTCTAGGGATATAAACCTTACCACAATGATAAATAGGACGTGCTGGAGGGATAAATTCCTGACCCAGAGACTCCCCATGCTTTGGAACAAGATTCCAATATACATCAGGCAGAGCCCCTCACTAGCACTCTTCAAGAGAAATCTTGACAGGTGGATGGGAAACAGAAAATTTACCCTGGGGATCACTGCTGTGGCTCTGCTGGACAGAGGTGCAGGGAACTAATGGCTCTGCTGGTCAGAGGCACAGGCAACTAATCTAAGGGGGTGGAGAAATCCAACACACTCTGGCTAGGCTTATAAATGCCCTTGTGCAGATAGCCTAGTACTTACCTATGAACCTATAGCTGGCTTTAGAGGATTTGATAAGGGATCTTATCTTTTTGTTGAGACTGATAAAGGAGGTTTCCAGTCTTGTGACTTCATTTTCTTCTGCAACAGTTTCTTCCTTCTGTTGTAGAATTTATTGATGTCTGGGGACCACCAGATTGGCTTTCTTTTTTTTGGAGGGGAGCATCTTAGTTCTATTTGGTATGGCAAGGTCCACACATTTGTGTACGTGCTCATACAGTACACTGATGTATTATTTGGCAGTCATGCAGCTATTTTCCCTTGGCATGGGTGCAAGAAGTTAGCCACCTCTGTTTTTAGGAGCCCAAAGTCGGCTTTAGAGAAGTTTTTCAGGGTGGTCACCTTAGCGGGGGTTGTAGGCGAGATGGAGATTTCCGTGGTGATCAGTCTGTGGTCGGATTTAACAAGGGAGGAATTGAGTATAGGTGTGGAGCAATGGTTTCCCATGTTGGTGATAACCAGGTTAAGGATGTTGCTTCCTCTAATGGGGCTCAGAATGAGCTTGTCCAGGACATTGGAACTGATAAAGTCCAGAAAGCGTTGGGCTTGTACATTGGTACTTGAATAGTTTTCCCAGTTGATGGAAGGGTAGTTGAAGTCACCCAGTATGAGAGTATTGGGTTGGACCTTGATAGATTCCAGGGTGTTTAGGAACTTGCAGTGAGAGTCTGGGGACATGTTTGGGGTTCTGTAGCAAGTTATGACTTGTATCGCCATCTTACCCAATGTTAGTTATACCTGAACTATCTCGGATGCATTTTGCTGGGCTACCAGTCTAGAGGTGTGCATATCCTTTAAGAATATGGAGACATCACCACCTTTGGAGCTTTCGGCTGTATTCTGAGGCTGAAAGGTGTGGAATGACTTGTAGCCTGGGAGCAGAGGGGTACTTTCTGCCTCTTTAAACTAGGTCTTCGTTACAGCACAGATGTCGACATTCTCCACTTTGAGGAGAGCTTTGAGCAAGTGCATCTTGAGATTTAGACTTTTAGCATTGAGCAGCATGACCCTCAGATTGCATTTGTTTGTAGCTGTTATGGTGGAGGTTTGTCATTGGAACACCACCTAAAAAAGGAAAAAAGGAACTATATAGGTGGCAAAAGCCTTAGCCAGTATCTGCAATCCCATGGGTGACAGATGCAGACCATCTCTGGCAAAGCTTCGAGATCTGTCGATCATGTCATTCCAGGCAGATACTGGATCCCCTTAGAATGACACCAGAAACTTAGCCAATTGTTGAAGTCAACCATTTTCTGCTCATACTGTGGTATTATTCCAGGTGATGGTAGAATAGTGCTCAGGGCTAGGGTCATGCCTGCCTGGGCCACATAATCTGAGAATTCCATCACATCTCTTTTCATGTAGTCCAGGGAGGTACGTCTCAGGTCATTCACACCCACATGGACAATAACTGAGTCATATTTGCACTTGTTGTGGAGTGACATGAGTGCATGTGTTATGTGGCGGATCCTGGCACTTGTTAGACAACTGACTGTCACCTTCTTCTTGTTCAGCCTAGTGAGTGGGACATCAGTGTGCTCCACAGTTGAGTCTTCTATGATTAGTACATTGAGCAAAGTGTTTTGCCTTAAGGGTTTAGGTTGAGGGGCACACTGTGGTGGTGAGATATGTGTTCTGGGATTGGTGTTGTGTTGTGGTGGTCGAGTGCCATACTGTCTCAGAATGCCCAAATGCACCAGGTTAGCAGGGAAAGCACAGGAAATTGCCCTACAATCATACCAGGAGGGGCGGTCATAACTAATAAGTACTGGTGCTGTTACTATGTAGGAACAGCTAGTGCACCTAAGTGTGTTACAATAAATGTTAAAAAAGCCTGTTAAAGTGCTAGCCGATTAAGCTAACTGAAGTTCAAGAAGTAAAAGAACAAGCACGGCACCGGTAATAGTTTACCTCAACTGAGCACCGACAAACACAGGCTTTAAAACCAAATAGTCGAAAGGGATGGAAAAACTGCCCAAACTGCCAATAAACTACAATTTCTGGACCAGAAACCACTCCTCTTGTGGTAGATGGGATATCTAGTGCTTACCACTCCCACTAATAAGCTAAAAGGCTTCTCTCCAGCACAGAAAGTTCTGAGGGGCTCAGAAACTTACAAAACAGTCCTGGATAGAGCAAATCTGTATCTGGACTAAACTAGTTACAGGAAAGGTGGGGAAACAAGCTTAGAACTTTTTTTGGGCAGAAAAGCAGTTAAAACGGTAGCAAAAATGCTTTAAATGCAATACAAGCTAGCACACTTGAGTGTGTAGCAATATTAAGGCAAATATAGTTTAAATAAATTTCCATGTTCCGAAGTGCAGCTGGGGCAGCTGCAGTGGTGCAGCGGTTAGCGCTGTTGCCTCACAGCAAGAGGTTTTCCGGTTTGATCCTCAGCTGGGGTGCCTTCTGTGTGGAGTCTGCATGCCCCCCCTGTGGTTGCGTGGGTTTCCTCTGGGTGCTCCTGTTTCCTCCCACATCCCAAAGACATGCTGTAGGTGGATTGGATACTCTAAATTGGCCCTAGGTGTGAGTGCATGCATGTGTGCTTTATGTGGAAGGTTGGGCGCCGGACTGGCAACTTATCACCATAAAACTCCACTGCCAATCATGAGCAGATAGATTATCTGCTGTGGCGACCCCTAATGAGGAAAAGCTGAAAGAAGAAGTTCTGAAGTGCAGCTCCTTTCAGCTTTATATCTGCAGTGGAATCTTTGTCTGTTAAACTACAATTAAAGTTACCAGCCATTATGACTTCATCTTTCATTTAGTAGGCTATAGTGTTTAAGTAAATTTTTGCATCTTTAGCTCCAACCCCTGGAATCTAATAAGAGTTCACATGTATATAGTTTTCTGTTCCACTCACTTGTAACAATGCTTAGCATACCAGTTTTATCAGCATAGGTATCTATTACTTTATGCATTACTGATGAGTTCTACCATAAAATGAGGGTGTCTCTTCTTTTAGCTCAAAAGCCAGAATATGCTAAAACCAAATAATTATTTAATGAAAGTTTATTTATATCTTTATTAAGTAAATGTGTTTCCTTTAGAAATACTATTTGAGCTTTATGTAATTGTAAATATTTGAACAGACTCACCCGCTTTACTGGATTATTCAGTCCATTAATATTCATAGATATGAATTTAAAATCAGACATTTATATAAGAGAGAAAAAAAAACACAGGTATGATGAAATGATGTTTATGTACAGAACAATATGAAATCTTCAGCTATGGGCAAAACTTTTGAAACAAATAAAAAAATGACCTAATTATATAACCCTAAAACATTCTACCATGGAATAACGTATTCCTTGTTTGTTGAAAAACACAAACTACCTCTCAAAATTTCCATTAGACTAAATGCTTAGCTCATGCTTGTGATTCATATTAATGTATCTCATATTTTTAGTATACATCATCTTAAAAAAGCCTGTCAGTGGAATAAGAAAAGTTAAACAGGTGTTCAGAATCTTTATTATAATTCGACTAAACTGAATATCTCTACAGTCATCTTTCCCTGTACCTTTCACTATCTCCGAGGTCTATTATAGGGAGGAAATCAGTTGTTATTTTCATATTTATTAATTTATAGGTCAGATGATTTTATATTTTTCTGTTTCACTTACTATGTGTAAGGTTATTCATAGGATCATAAGTTCATAAATTAGTACCGGGCTAACTGTCCCTGTGGGCCATCCCAAGATCAGCCAATTACTTTATGTGAGAATCAAACCCTGCACTCTGTGCCTATAAGGTGAGCACTTTACCCACTATGCCAGCCTCCTACCTATATATATATATATATATATATATATATATATATATATATATATATATATATATATATATATATATATATATATATATATATATATATATATATATATATTTTCTTTAACTATACACATATTTACTTATTCTGATCTGTTTCTGCTTGTATACTATGTCTTATACTATTACTGTATTCCTAGGTTTTATATTTTGGCTATAATCTTAATGTAGAGTATCATATAATAGAACATTTATATTTATCCTTATATATTTGATACTGTTTAATCTAGTACTATTGTTAGAGTCAGTCCTGTTTTTTTCTTCAATGTTATGTCTAATAGTATCTGAACAAACATTTGAAAAATCTGCCCTTTTAAGATTCAAACTTTCCATAATAAATAGATCTGAGATATTACGTTTTGTTGTCAATAAAAAGAGACAACAACAGAGAAACACAATCCTAATTTATTTATCAGAAGTGTCATTCTATAGGCTAGTATATAAACTATCCTTTTGCTCTACTGTCAGCATTCAAAACTATTTAATAACTGATAGTAGTATAGAATGCATTTCACTGTCTTTTGCTTATTATCTAACTTGTATTCATTGATATCTTAGCATATTAGGGTTGCCACCCTCCGTTTTTTTTTCCGGACTATCCAGAAATCAAACTAATTCTTCAGTAGTCCAGAAAACACTGTACAAACTCCGGTATTCTGTTTCAGAAAGGAAACAGACTATCAGAGTTTGTAAATCGGCTAATTAACTATGCTTTTTTTACAGAAAAGCATAGTAAATCAGCCAAAAGCAGGCAGCAGGAATGAAAAAAGGGGGTGTTCCCCACTGAGTGATGTCATCGCGACATCACGAAATGGGCAGATTGTGGGTGGGCTGGGTTACTGGTGATGCAAGGGGTGTGGCTTTACTCCGGTTTTAGCCACGAAGGAAGGTGGCAACCCTATAGCATATGATTCAAAATATTATGATTATTTACCTTTAGACAGGAATAAATAACCTGGACAGTTCTTAGAATTTTCAGATCATCTGCAGCATCACAAAAGTGCTCATGACTCTAATTAAACTGCTTCAAGCTGATCCTTATGACAAGGACTTGCAAATGAACAGTTTATCAGTTACTCATACAAATCACACAAAAACATGCAAGAGTGAATCCAAGCCACCTCTACATTATACATAAATCCCTCAAACCATTCAAACCATTAAAAAAAAAACAAAAGATATTTCAATGTATGTTAACCACTAAAAAGCTATTGTATTGAAGGAAATAACATTTAATGTTTCAGTAAGCACTATTGTATGAGATATATAATGTAAAGAAGACTGTCATTTTTTAAAGGAGACATAGTATATAAACTTGCATTAAAAGAATGACAGTTACAGTATGTGTGATCAATTTTAACTTGTAAAAGTGTGAATGTTACTCTGATTATTTGATAACATTCTAATAATAACTTTTATATAAATGTAAGAAACCATATTTTTTATACTTTGTTTGTAACATAACATAACTTTCCTGGGTGCTGTTGCATGTCAAGTATACTATCAGTAGCAAGCATTCAAAGCCATGTAATAACTGACAGTGATTTAGAATGCAATTTTTGGTTATTGTCTAACTTGTACTCTTTGACATTTTAGCATATGATTCAAAAGATTTTGATTATTTACTTTTAGAGAATGGGTGATTAGTAGATCGCATCCTGATTGGAGAATGAACTTTCTCCAGCAGGGTATTAATATAGACGTAATGCCCACTGGAAAATGAGTCCACTGCTTCATGGCAGTATATCAAGCCACCTTGGAGTTCGGACAGAAAAACCTAATGGCCACCATTACTTTATGCTCATTATGCGCTTCTGCTGTTTAGCAAGTGTAAAATATAAAAAAAAGAAAAAGTATGTGTGTGTATGTGTGTGTGTGTGTGTGTGTGTGTGTGTGTGTGTGTGTGTGTGTGTGTGTGTGTGTGTGTGTGTGTGTGTGTGTGTGTGTGTGTGTGTGTGTGTGTGTGTGTGTAACTGTATGCATGCATGTGAGAGAAAGTGAGATCGGTCAAGCCATTATTTTACACACGCTAAGTACTGCTTTTGCTGTTTAGTCAGTATAAAATAAAAATAAATGAAACCAAAAAAAGTTTGTGTGTGTGTGTGTGTGTGTGTGTGTGTGTGTGTGTGTGTGTGTGTGTGTGTGTGTGTATGAGTGTGTGATGTCCCCACTCTGGAACAGTAATCAACGAGCCTGAATCCTCACCACTGACACTGGAGAAAGACGTTCACTTGGAATACAAATGGATACACTACAGTATTTCCAAATGCAGACCTTTCTGCATAAAGCAGAATTTCCCTTAAGAGCACACAGCAAACACACTCAGCATGGAGTCTGGGTTTCTCTCTCTGTTTATCCCCAAGCCCCCAGTAAGCTCTCTACTGGCACAGCTTCTGAGCTAAGTCCTCAGCTGAGTGCCCAAGCCAAGTCCTCCACCACTCTCTCTGTGAAACCAGTGCTTCATGTCCCTGCCCAAGTAGATCACACACACATTCTTTCAGATTTAATTTTCACCTACCTACACACACACACACACACACACACACACACACACACATACACACATACACACATACACACCTGGGAAAGGCTTTGACAAATTACCTATTCTACCAACTTTGCCTAGACTATAAGGTAGATTCACTGCCACCAGTCAGTTACTATAAGGCTCTTAACTCATTACATCTGAGCGATGCCTCCAGGTACATCTGCAGTTAAGTCCTGCTGATTTCCCTAGGTGTCAAATATTGCTTCTTCATATTTGCATCAATAATTCCAAAGCCATGCTATGTACAAGGTTTTAAAAGATTTCATCTTAAAGCTTACATAATGGCAAACTCAACTACATTAATATTGGACCTCTGTCTAGTGCACATAAATAGATATTAACTGTTGGTTTTATGATATTAATTTAAACAGATATATTTTTCACATTTTTCTAAATATCTCAACAACCAAGTAACAAAGACACAACTCTTTAGCCTCACATGAAAGCTCTTAGCTAGACAAATAAAATGATGCTGACAGTATGTGTGTAACCTGTGCGGTTGCTGAGATACTGTAAGGTGTTTACAAAATACAACAAATGTAATAGTTACTGTGTTTACTGTGATTTATAAAATTTGGTTTAAGACTTAGAACATAAGGAATACTACCACTATAAAAACAGTTTGACCTGAAGAGTTTGCCACATATATTTTTTTTATAACCCCTGTGGTTCCAGAAATAGAAACATTTGTTTGAAATGTGAGGACATAATTTGATTCTGTCAAAAGGCTTAGGCTCCACCCATTGGAAGTTACAGTGCAAACTTCCTGAGCTCCATTGGAATGGATGAGTTAAAAGGGCATCCAGTTATACTGAGTGAAATTAATATTAATACAAATGGCAGTGTTGACCAAACAGCCAGGCTTTCAGGAGTGGCCAGAGTTATCACCAAATAAATATGTGCAAATACTCTCAAAACCTAAGTATTTTCTAAAAAGGACCAGCCACAATAAAAAGTTTAAATATATTTAATAATAAATAATAAAAGAACATGAAAATACTAAATATCTATTTACAGTAAACACCAGAGTCCATCCTGGCCTAAATGATTACTGTTCTCTAAAATGTGTTCTGAAATTGAAAGCATTAGAAAGGTGAAAGAATTGTTATACCTTCAATAAGTGTTTTTAGGTTTTTTTATTCATATTGTAAAATTGATGTATATGGATATGTACATTCATGGGGTTGAGTGAATTGTAAAATAATTTTATTGTGGTAACTGCGTATAGTTTGTGGCTAAAAAGATTTTAGTATTTGAGTATGGCTTTAAATGTGAAAGGGATGTTTGTGATGTCACTAGCTCAAGTAATTATTTAAGTATGTAAGAACCAGATGCGATTTGTCTGATGAAGTTCATTTATGCAAGTGGACGAAAGCACTAACATATATAATAAACATTTGTGAGTTGAACTCTTAGCCATCTTTTTTGTTTTATTTAGTTGGTTTGTTTTTTTAGTTTTTTGTGGTTTCAAAATGATGAGTGAAGGGGTTCCAGATTCACAATCGCTATTCATTCAGAATGGACCTGGTGAGCCTGGTAGTAATAGTGGAGTTAATTTGGGAGATACTGCTGGGAATTTGACTGTTCTTATCCAGCAACTGACAAACCGAGTTGACGACCTAGCCAGAAAATCAATGGGCCTAACATTCTGGAGAATGCCGCCCCTTTTAGTTCTGCAATTATTGGGGCTGAGCAGCCTGGTTGAGCGGACATTGCCTATGCATCGTTTTCTTCGACTTCATTGCAGTTACCTGTTTCCAGCTCACGGCCTGTTACTGCTAGTGTAAGTAATAATTTCAACTGCAACAATATTGGTAATGATAAATGGGCCAGTGCAAAGTTCTTATTTGGGCAATTTTGGCAATGTCAATGTACCAATCTTGGCGGACTGGCTAAATGAACCTCTGTAATCCAGTGTTGAGTTTAGGACTGTGGGTACACTGAACAATGTGGTATCTAATGACATTAATCAAGAGAATATCGTGTTGAACCTCAAATTATTTGATCAGAAATTGTTTCAATGTAAGAAATTTCCATTGGAAGTCCTCAACCTCGAGGAATGTATTCAAAGGAAACACATTCCCAAGGGACTGAGGCAGTGGTGGTATCCCATAGGCTTAATTAAAAACTCCCTTTTTCACCATGAGCTCTTGCACCTCTTTGATAGACAGGAGTGCGACTTTTTGGAACTGTTAATTAAATGCTATGATTCCCAAATTGAAGAGTTAAAAGACCAACTGACCCAACTGAAAATGTAATCAGATCAGACTGCAATTTTTCACTGTATAAGTATGACTGTTGCCGTATTTTTAACAGGATTGATAACACTATGGCAAAGTTAAAAGAAGTCAAAATGAAAAAAAAATTGAGCAGGGATCAAAGAGATTACGAGAAGGGTACAGCATATCCCTCTCCTCCAGAGTCCCAAATTGGGCATTATCCTGACGGTATTAGTACTAGCAATCTACATTGGGCTGGGAATGCTAATGAGGAAGGTGGTAACATTGGCTCCAGAGGTTTGAATGAAAATGATGACATTGATGTGATGTCAATACACCAGTTTGATGGAGTGAGCATCTTAGAGATTGACAGCAGCAGGAAAACCAATCCAATAGCCAGGATTTTCAGACGGGCTACAGGAGAGGCCAATCCCAGGCACATGGAGGTGCGGGTCTGTATTAGATGAATGAATGATCAAAATATTGAATACAACATGCTCGACACAGTTTGATCGAACGTTCATCTAATCGAACCCTTAAAATAACGAAAACCGGAGTTCCGAAAAGTTTTGTTTGTCCCACACCTTCCCTATACTAACATGCAACACACACACATACAACTAATACATATAAACCCATACATTCTCACATCATTCAATAACTTTCAAACCTAAACACATTCTACTTTTAAAAGAAAGTGGGGGACTTCCACCCCCCACACTCCTCGACCCCCCCAAGTATATATATATATATATATATATATATATATATATATATATATATATATATATATATACACCAACTCTGACATTGGGGAAAGGGCAATTACCTGGTAATTGCAACATACACACACAAGTATGGAATTCACTTACCTAGCCATTCCAGACAGTGTAGCATCCTTACGTCAAAAGCTACACTCACCAACATGGCCAACTAAAACATTTCAGAACTCCGGTTTTTGTCTTTTTCAGTATTTGATTAGATGAACGATCGATCAAAGTGTGTCAAGCATGTTGTATTCGACATTTTGATCATTCGTTTATCTAATAGGAACCCGAGGATCATACCATCATCGACGCCAGAGGAAGCAGAATTGACGGAGAAGATAGTGAAAAATGCTCATGATGAGCAAGTGATTGAGTGTACCAATGGTTGCGCTACACTTCGAATTTTGCTGAACTATACAGGAGATTTTAAAATCTATAATTCTTCTTCGTATGATGTTCCCTCAGATTTGATTGATACTCTAGCTAAAGGTTTATCATTTGTACTTACGGCACAAGCCGATTTACCCAGAAAGATATTGGACCTTAAATATTTTTGCATAAGTTAAATTTAAATGTTTTACTGGGTAATAATGGTAATATTAGTCATGATTGTAAAGTTGATAGTGTATTTAACCCTCCGTTACACTCAGCCTTACTCTTGTTCGAGAAACTGTGTGAAATGGAAAAGTAGGTCAGCCCTAAATAGACCCCTAGTTGTACTCTTATGAGACAAAATATTTCTGAACAGGACAGGCAGGTGTTACAAACTTTAAAATTTCAAAAAATAAGAGTCATGAAACCAGATAAGGGGGTGGGTTAATCTTTATGGATGAAGATGACTACAACAATAGGATGATATCTATTCTAGAAAGGGAAGCATATGAAAGGGTCTCCATCAATGAAGTGACTGTATCTTATCAGCGAGTTAGATCTGTTTTAAATGACCTATTTATAGAGGTTAGTGTAGACATCGATACTTATAACTACTTAAATATGATGGCTCCTATTATTCCAGTCATATTTGGAACACCCAAAATCCATAAGGATTTGGAAAATCCACCCCTGCAACCAGTTGTGGATGGAAGAAGGTCAATTAGTTATGCCTGTGCCAAGTTAGTAGATATTAAACTAAAAAAGTACCTTGATTTTGAATCCCAAATTTGACAGGATTCTTGGAACTTTTTGGAGGCAGTAAATAATCTAGAGTTTAATGAAGGATACAATTTTCTAACTATAGATGTTAAGGACTTATATTCATATCGTAAAATTGATGTATATGGATATGTACATTCATGGGGTTGAGTGAATTGTAAAATAATTTTATTGTGGTAACTGTGTATAGTTTGTGGCTAAAAAGAATTTAGTATTTGAGTATGGCTTTTAATGTGAAAGGGATGTTTGTGATGTCACTAGTTCAATTAATTATTTAAGCATGTAAGAACCAGTTGTGATTTTTTCTGATGAAGTTCATTTAAGCAAGTGGATGAAACCGCTAACATATGTAATAAACGTTTTTGATTTGAACTCTTAGCCATCTGTTTTATTTCAAAAGAATTTCAGTGTTCTCATTTTCAAGTAATCTTCCATCAAAATCAGACAATGCATCTTCTATACTCAAGATTTGTGATGATTATTGGTTAAGAGATTCACTCAGCACTTCATCTTGTTTTTACGGTCTTCATTAAAATTGACTATTTTGCTTTCTAATTTATATATCTTTACAGATAACTCACTGATGTTACTTATAGCCTGCATGTCTTTTTTCATAGTACTGTCCTGTACACTGGGCTTAGCTTGACTCATTCTGAGACAATTCTTTCTAGTTTTCTTGACAGGAAAAGTGAATTAAAAGAGTTTTTTTAGTAAATCTTTCATCAGATGTTCAACTATAAATCCATTAAGTTTTGGAATGTTCTGTTTGAGTTTTTAGTAAAAATCCTGTCAGAGATGTTAAAATGAAGCAGAGCTAAAAAACAGTGCTGTTAACTGCTCACCATCTTGGACATGCCCCCCTACAGCCTTGCAGTTTTGACAGCTTATTGGACAGCTGTTAAAATAACTGCAAAAAGATTGCATCTGACAGTTATTTTGACAACTGTCAAAGCACAGACGTTTCATCTACTAGTTTCCTGACACAGTATAATGGCACAGTTAAGCTGTTTTATGGGAGTTTCAGAGATACGGGATTTTACTTTGTAAAGAGTATCCACTTTCTTTCTTATTTTCTATTATTCTTTATGCATAAACGATGGCTGAATCTTTAAGCTGTTTGAACAGTAACTTTAAAGCTTTCTGCATGACCATTTTCTGAACAAAAGCACTGATAAAAAATATTTACAATAAAATGTAAAAACAGGCAATTTGATACATTTCACAACTAAGATAATACATGAAAATAGCTATAAATAACATGGTCAACCAAATTGTAATTATGTAATAACTATTTTAAACTAATCTAGGTTTCAGTAAGTTTCTTCTTGTCATTTGATCTTTAAGATTCATTTGTAATTTCTCTTTGACATATGGCAGTGGGTAAAGTTAAAAAAATTCTTTAAACCTAGACACTAAATCTTTTTTCCAGTGTAACATAACTTTTCTTCTTATTGCAAGTAAAGTCTGCAATAATAAATAATCTTTTGGATTAATACAGTCCTTATCCAAGACATGAAGCGGTGTGGAACTTTTCATCAAAAAGGAAAGAAAATTAAATTATTTCAATTCTACTTAAATATTTAAGTTGCACTTATGGTGACCTGTGCGGTAATACTACTTTGTACTTTTCTGCTCTGTTCCATTTGCATTTTTTTATTTTTTTCTGGGACCATAGCATTTTAAGTAACAGTTGTGGGAAGAATCTATTTCTGCATTATTCTGCAATTCTTTCTACAAGTATCTGTATCCCAGAGACTACCCCTTCTGTGGAACAGGGTCACCATCCATGTGAAGCAGAGTTCCTCCTTAACACAATTTAATTGTAACTTGGACAATTGGATGGGGAACAAAAAAATTCATCCCTGATTTGGCACCTATGTCTCTAATGGACACAGACAGCCTGTAAATGGTTCATCTCCCACGCCCCTGCTTGTAAATGTTTCACTTCCCAAGCCACACCTTACACTTATCCAGGGTACCAGAACTTGTCAGAGATTGGGAATGCATGGCTAGGCTTAACAAGGCCCTTGTGGTCTCTAACCTAGTAAATACCTATGAACATGTAAAAGCTATCAGTTGTATTTTAAACTCTGCTGGGTCATGGTCTTGTAGTTTTATTTTACATTTGTGGTAGAACTGATACTACTGCCCGAATTTGAGTCTTAGTCATTTGTTATTGCATTTTTTTTCCTTAAACAGTGTTACTGGTAAATTATTGAACAGTCTGGTGCCTTAAATAGTAGTAGGTCAATAGTAAGAGACTTGTCTGTACTCCGGTTTGTACTTCAGTGCTTTTACATTCTGCTTATCTTTAACCTGCTTAGAGTTGCATTTTGTGTCTGCTCCATCCTCCACTAACACATTAAGATAACGTTTCTGAAAGAGCTCCAATTCTGCCTTTATTTAATTGGATGTCTCTGTAGCTAGCCTGTCTGCTTCTTCTGCCCAGCTCTCCCACACTTTTGCTTCTCTTGTTTTATAGGCTGTGTCTCCGACCTCCACCCTTTATGATAAATTGATTTTCAATGGTTTCCCCTCCCCTCTTTCATAGGTTTACAGGAGGTTACTAGGCTATTGGCCTTAAGGCCTTTATAAGCCTAGCCATGTTATACCCTTGTTCCCTTATTGACCAAGTTGAATGGTCTATATTTGCAGCGCGAGTCTTTTATCAGCACTGACTGCCATTATCCAAGTGGGACATAGGTGACACACCCAGGATAAATTTGTAGTCTCCCATCCAGTTGTCTAAGTTATATTTAAATAGGGTCATTGAGGATCTCTGTTTTACATGAATTGGGAGTTTGTTTCCATAGCAGTGGCAATCTCTGTCTCTCCATCATGTCCTGTTAATGTTGAAGGCTAGGTTAAGATCCCTAGAGTGAGTGATTCTTGTCCCATTTGACTTGTGGATGTGCAGCATTTCCATTAGGGCAGGGTATGAAACTGCTGTGTAGGCCAAGCACAAGTCGCCTGTCAGCAGCCTATAAGATACAGAGTACCATGACAGGGCCTTCAGTCTGTTCATGTAGGTCATGTGTTGAAGGCCCTGAATTTTCTTGGTATGAATCCTCTGAGGTCTCTCCAGCTGCTGCAGGTGTCTGGTGAGGTACCTACAGAAGGGAGCATTTTACTCTTATTGGTCTGATGAGAGATGTGTACAGGAGAGTTATAACATCCTAATTGTGGATGCGTTGCCCTTATTTACAAGAAGTGCAATGCAGACAGCCTTCTTTATCACTGTGGACACATGGTGATGGAAATTAAGGTTGCTTTGAACCTGTGTTCCCACATCTCTCACCATAAGGTTTGAGTTAAGGGGGGTACTGTTAATATTGTAATTTTCAGGGACTTCCCCTTTGCCGAAAGGCATGATAATGCATTATTTTGCATTTAGTTTACGTACATGGCCTTGGCACCAATTATTTGTCTGTGTAAGCATTTTATGTGGTTTGTCAACATCATGGAAGACTCAGTGATTGCACCCAGTTTGCAGTCATCTGCAAACTTGTTAAGCCACAGGCCACCTATTTTCACCTGGACTTCTGAGAAATAGATTTCAAACAATAGGGGCCCCAGCATATATCCTTGTGGTATACCATTGGTAACTGGTCTGCTGGTAGAGGTGGAATCCCCAACTTTGACTGAATGCGTTCTGTCAGTGAGTCAGTTAGATATCCATCTAGTGAGATATGGGTTAATTCCCAGCTGGGTGAGTTTCTCAATGATGGCTGAGTGGGTAATTGTGTCAAAAGCCTTGGCTAAGTCAAGATAGGCTGTATGTACTGTTTTGCCTTCATCCAGGGCTTTGCTGACATTCTCAAAAAAGTCCACCAGGTTTAATAGGCATGATCTACCCTTAACAAAGCCAAACTGAGTCAGGTCAAGCGTTTGAAGGTCACCCGTATCTTTGTTGATAAGGTCCATGACGATTCCCTCCATGGCCTTGCAGATAAGACTGGCTAGGCTTATGGGTCTATAATTCCCTGGGTCGGTTGCTGGACCCCCTTTGTGCAAGGGAATTACTGTTGCTGTTTTCCACTCTGCTGGGACAAAGCCACTACTTAGACTGTGGTTGAAGAGAGTGCCAAGTGATTCCACTAGGGCCTGTCTTAGACCATTTAGTAGGCAGCCTGGGATGTTATCCAGTCCCATAGAGGCTGTGTTTTTGGCCATGGAGAGTGCGGTTATGACCTACTGCTTGAAGATACTAGGTAGAGGACTAGTGGAAGGTATGCTTTGGGGTATGTCTGGTGGGAACAGGGGGTGAAGTTTGTGCCAAATCTATCTGCTAGTAAGTTGGCGATATCCTCAGGGTCAGTATGAGTGGGACCGCCCAATACTAGCTTGGCACAAGGCTGGACCTTCCATTTTACATTTCTAATGTAACTAAAGAATGCCTTTTGATTATACTTAGCTAGGGATGTTAGTTTAGCTTTGTAATTGGTTTTAGACGACTTTACAAGATATCTCATTTGCTTGTTCAGGCTGTGGAGGGTGTCCTACCTCTGCTGAGTCTTTTCCCCTCTTGTTTTTGGATGTTAGTTTCTTCCACTTATTGTATAACCTATTTATGCTTGATGTCCACCAGGGTGGCTTGTTTCTTTTGTGAGGACCTTGATTTGATCCGTTCAGGCACAGCTGTATAGGTATTTATACAGGGCATTTCTGTACACCTCTGTATAGCAGTCATTGTTGACGGTGGTATTAGGAGATTGAAAGTATTTATGCCATCTCTTATGAGGCTATAGTTTGCTTTGGAGACATTTTTCATCATTGTTGCTCTTAGTGGGTTTAGATATGATTGTTACTTTGTATGAAACTGATTAATGGTCAGACCAGGGAGGGCAACACACAAGGTTAGTGCACAGACCCCCTCTGTTGGTGAGTACTAAGTCTATGACATTCAAGCCCCTTGTGGGGGTGCAGACTATCTGTTGTAGAGCATTTGTATTAACAAAGTCCAGGAATCATAGGGCAAGTGTGTTTGTGCTCATATATGACTCACAATCGATGGTAGGATAGTTGAAATTACCTATGAGTAAGGTGTTAGGCTGTATAGTGAGTGAATCAAGTAGGTCCCGGTAGGCAGAGTGATTCTCATGGTTCATGGTGGGAAACCTATAGCTAACAATGATATGGAGGGGAGCTTTACCTACAGTTAGTTCAACTTGGAGTAGCTCTAGGGAGCCATACTGTTTGACCAGTCTTAAGGTGTATTTGTCTTTATTGAAGATGGATACACTTCCACCTTTGGTTCTTTCATGCTCGTTTTGAGGTCTGAACCCATGGAAGACATTGTAGCCATACATGGCTGGGGTTCTCACTGTGACCTTGTACCATGTCTCTGTGACTGTACAGGCATAGACATTTTCCAAGGTAAGGAGGGCTTCCAGTAAGTGCAGTTTCCAATTCAGACTCCTGGCATTAAGCAGCATAACCTTGAGTTTGTCTCTAGTGGATTTTTTTATGGCGGGAATGTGGCAGCAATGGTGCAGCAGTTAGCATTGTCACCTCACAGCAAGAGGTACTCCGGTTTGATCCTCGTCCCGGGTGCCTTCTGTGTGGAGTCTGCATGTCCTCCCTGTGGTCATGTGGGTTTCCACCAGGTGCTCAGGTTTCCTCCCACATTCCAAAGACATGCAGAAGGTGGATTGAACACTTTAAATTGGCCATAGGTGAGAGTGTGTGTGCGAGTGAGTGGTATGAATGAACTACCACAGCAGGACTAGCCACCCAGCAGTATAAACCTTGGCTCGAGATGATTGTCACTGCTGAAGTGACATCCCAACCACATGTGCAAAAAAGGAAAAGGGGTTGAGGATGGATGGATGGATGGATGGATGGATGGAAGTTGCCTAAAAAAGGCACTATGGGGTAGGCAAGTACCTTTGCTAGTAACAGAAAGTCAGGAGGCAACAGGTGAAGACAATCCCTGGCAAAGCAGCATAGTCTGTCAACCATATCTTCCCAGGCTGACAGATACTGGATCCTCTGGGATTGACACCAGAAGTTAAGCCAGCTGTTGAGTTCAATCATTTTTTGTTTACACTGAAGCATCATCCTGGGTGAAGGTAGAATGATGCTTAGGGCTAGAGACATACCTGCCCGGGACACATACCCTGAGAGCTCAGCTATGTCTCTCTCTTCATATAGCTCAGTGAGGTAATTCTCAAGTCATTCACTCTAACATGGACTATGACAGAGTCATAACAGTACTTGTTGTTGAGAGACTTGAGTGTGTGTGTGATCTGATGGATCCTGGCATCTGATAGGCAGCTGAACATGACCTTTTCCTTGTCCAGCCTGGTGAGGGGGACATCTGTTGTCTCACTATGAAGTTGCCTATGACCAAGACATTGGTTCTGAGGTGTTTTGCCTTAGGGGCTTGTTGACTGAGACACTGTTGTTTGTATTATTATGTGTAGTGGATTCTGTTGGGTGTGCAGTGTGTGCAGTAGGTTTGGGCTTGGGAGGTCTCTTAGCTAGTCTTCTAGTGAGTACCTCCGCATATGTGGGTTTATTTGTTGTGAGCTTATGTGCAAGAGGTGAAGTGTGTGTGTGTGCTGACAACCTGTTTGATATCTGGTTGGTTGTTATGTAAGAGAATTGATTCCAAATTTATAGCATAGATACAGCCCTCACATGTTGTAATTGTTTGTTTTAGGAGTAATATGTTGTTAGTATACATGAGACAATTGCTACATTGCCTCAGGATGCCCATGTCAATCAGGCTGGCTGGAGAAATGGTGGGAAACTGTCCATCCATTATGGCAGGTAAATACTGTAGCAACTCGTGGGGAGTAGGCTAGATGAACCAGATTTTGCTGTAAGAATAAGAAAAGTGGCTATACTATGGAGGGCAGAGTGCACAGCTATGTTGCTCACAGTAAAGCAGGGGAGCTTAGGAGGGTTTCCTAGCAGATATGTAGGGAAAATTGTCTTTCTAGGTGTTTGCTTTTATGCATGGCTATATACAGCCCTGTTAAACCCTGTTGTACGATGCACAGATATGTGCAAACACGAGTCAAATACATAGTTAAATGATTTTAAAACAAAGTAACAAATGGGAAAGCTCAAGGTGCAGTCAGGCCTTCTTAATGAAAGATGGCTGGTTTTAGTGCTCAAGTGATACCAAACAGTCTAGTTTCACAAGTCTGATATTCAAAGTGCAGAAAATCATAGTCAGAACAGCAAAAAAAGTTTAAATAAATCAGCAATTCAGTAGAATACTGTTCTCAAAGTACAGTGTAGGCTTTACAAATACTTAATTTTCAGTAGATTTCAATGGATGCCTTTGATTTTGTTCCAATTCACTTCATATCTGTGGCTGAAGTCACCAGTCTCTGCAGTTCCTGTAAACTGAACTCAAACTTTCACAAGCATGAGGCTTAAATACAAGCAAAGTTAAACAATTTAATCAAAGTAATCAAAGGGAAAGCCTAAGCTTGAGACTTATTCCAACAATCCCCAACTTTCAATGCTATTGATTGTTGCATAAGCTATTTATTTAATCCTCCCACCCATTGTTTTCTATCATTATACTGAGGGCCAACCCAGCCAACCAGTATTGCTCTTAAGTAAACCTCCTTTACTACACGTAGTCTTCTGCTCATTTTCCAGGAGCTCAGCAAAGCTTGGAGTCCTACCCTGCGTTCCAGAAGTGTTTTAATTGTATCCAGTGCCATCCAAGCAAAGTTAAGTACTTTTGATTGCTAAATCACATTTAAGTTATTTTGAGTGATTGCAACTGTTTCTTGCTTTTATGTTTGCATTTGACTAATTTTTTTGTTACTGCTATAAAACGGTCTTTAAATTCCCTTCAGCAAGGAATTTACAGCTAGGTGTTTTAAGTGGTTTGTGATAGCATTGCACTTGTGCATCTCTGCTACTGTGATTTTACATCAGGATTGGGTTTATTCATCTTGTGGCAGGATCTGTTTGTATGGTCTATCTGAGTTGGGAAGTACACAAAAGGACTCAGTGTAGTCATTTTATTGGCAGGAGGGCTCATTGGTTAGTTTTTATAGGTTCATAAGTGTGTACTAGGCTAATGGCCCTGGAGCCTTTACAAGCCTAGCCCATAGGATTATCCTGGCATCATGCCACCCGACCTTAGTTCCCAGTGCCTCTTTCAAGTAGAGCCACCGGAGTGATCCCCAAGGTGAAATTTGTATTTCCCATCCACTCATCAAGATTTCTGTTGAAGAGGTCCAATGAGGTGCTCTGCCTGACATGTGTGAGAAGTCTATTCCATAGCATGGGCAGTCTCTGGGTTATGAGCCTGTCCCTCCAGTTTGTTCTGTTGATTGTGGTAATGAGGTTCCTGTGCTGCTATAAATTTTGCACATTTCTGTGGGTTGGCAGTGCTCTTCACAGTGGCAAACACCTAGATACATTTTTCTGTAGGATAGTCCATAAAACTTTATCCTGTAAGGCAGCAATATAGAGCAAATACCTTGTGCACTGACAAGCACAGAACAGCTAGTAGGGAGTCAAGTGGCAATACCTACAGATTTAGAATTCAGTATTGCATCAACATTAAAGTTTGTAGAATTTAGTACTGTTTAGCATAACCTCTTCCAATAGAGCACCCACCATAGCCTTTTAACCTTTACACTCCACCCCCACCCCCTTGTGGCTCACAAATCAAAGGGCTAGGCACTATGGAAATGCAATTTCCTAAGTTCTGTGCAACAAGCTTAGTGGATATCAGCATCTTGAGACAATGTAGCAATTTTTTCATATTTACTGACAACCAGAAAGTATGCAAGAGGTGTACTTATGCAATGACACTGGAGGCTAAACTCCAGAACAGAGGTGTACATCAGGTTGTCGAAATCATGCACACAACATCCACCTCACATAGCACACAATACACACTAGACTAACATATGCTAAAGCACTTAAAGCCAATCTTCTTTAACAAAGATCACCTAGACCACCTATTGTCAAAGCTATGGCTCAGCAAGCCCAAAGTCAGTTAGAAAAAACAACACCTAACACCGCACATACTGTCTCTTTCAGTGGACCCCTAAGCACTAAGCCCCTAAGGCAAGGAAACACACTTCCTAGGATTCTCATCATAGAGATACCACTGTAAAATATACTGATGCCCCTCTAACCAGGCTGAACAACGAGATGATAAGTGTTGCTTGCTTATCTGTTGCCAGAGTCTGCCGAATCATGCATACACTCAAGTCATTACGCCACAGATACCATTATGATTCCATCATAGTCTATGTTGGTATAAATGACCTGATATATACCTCCCTGGACTATATGAAGAGAGACATTATGGAGATTTCAGACTGTGCATCTGGCTGGTTTGAGCCTATGAGTGAGCAGCAGATTACCATCACTGAGGATGATGCCACAATATGAGCAAAAAATGATGGATTTCAACAACTGTCTGTCTTTCTGGTGTCTTTCTATGGGGATTCAATATTTCTCAGCTTGGGTGGACATGGTTAACAGACCATGTTGCTTTGCTGTGGATAATCTGCATCTGTCCCCACTATGCTTCTGAATACTTGCTAAAATTTTATTCACTCCCATAGTTCCTTTTTTAGGCAATGCCAAATTGACAAACCTACTGACATAGCAAAATCAACTCAACTGAACCTCATGGTGTTACTGTTCAATGCTAGGAGCCTAAATAAAAAAAATATATTCCCTCCATGCCCTCCTCATACTTGAGAATATAGATAACTGTGCAGTTTCTGAGACATGGTTTAAAATGGCAGAGAGTACCCTGGCAGTACAATATTTCAGAGTCTTCCATACTTTAAGACCAATAGCTGCACAGACAAGGGCTGAAGGACAAAGTGTCTCAACATACATCAGTAACAAGCATATCTCCATGGTGGTCAAACAGGATGACATGCTGGAGTTACTCCATGTGCAGATCGCCATAAACAAAATCCCATACCATATCCTAGCCAGCTATAGGACAGCCTCCATGTTTCAAGAAGCTCACAATGCATACTTGTACATACTGCAGCCATTTACCATCCAACCTACCACCCTACTAATGGAAGACTTTAATTATACCTCTGTAGACTGGGAATCTTACATGGCCTCAAATCTACAGGAACAGAGATTTCTGGACTTTGTAAATAGAAATACCCTTGACCAAATAGTGAATAAGTCAACTAAAGCCTCCAACATATTGGACCTAGTGCTTATAAATATGGAAGAATGCTGCACTCCCCCCTTTTCTGATCCTACCTTCTTCCCTGGTAAGGTCTGGCCATAAAGCTGTTTTCTTCTATATCAACATCAACTCTGTAATCCATTAAAAGCAGTAATAGTTAGGAACTATTCCAAGGCAAATTGTAAGTGATGAGTTGTCAAAATTCCATGCCCCTCTAAACACGGAACACAAAAGCCTATGCTGAATTTCTCTCAGAAACTCTGTACAACCATGTCAATGGTTGCATAGAGGCTGCTGTACTTACCAGAATTAAGCCCTGATCTAGCCACAGAAACAAACCACCCTGGTGGCACCCCAAATTAAACATGATATACAACAAAAGGAAAACAAATTATGGTAATAATCAGGAGGGGTAATTCTCATTAAGATAGAAACTCTCTTATCAAAGTAAATAGGCAACTAAGAGGGCTAATTAGGTTATACAAAGCCAACTTTAAGATTAAGATACCCTTTCAAGTGAAAGATGACCATAAGGCCTTCTACAGCTATGTCAAAAACCTCAAGGACAGCACATGGCAATCTGCTGAACTGGTGGCTAATGGTGTCACATTTATCAAGCCTTGTGATATAGCGAACCTGTTAGCAGACATTCGTTCCAACTTTACCCCTCTCAAACCTCCAGCCATACCCCCAAAAATACCCTCTCACATAAATCCTCCAGCTATAATTATAGAGCATGTACTGGCTGCCAGTAACACAGCCTCAATGCGCCCTGATGACATACCAGAATGCCTCCTGAATATTCTAAAGTATGACTTATCAGGGCCCCTGGAGTCATTATTTATCTATAGTCTTTAAACAGGATTTGTGCCACACAAATAGAGGACCGCAACAATTAACACCCTACATAAGGGCGGACCTTTAACCGATTCTTGAAACTACAGGCCAATTAATTTCACTAGTCCTATTAGCAAAGCTGTGGAAAGAATTATCATGGAAATTATCAACAAAGACATAGGAGTTCTTCAGACATTGAATCCATCCCAGTTTGGCTTTGTCAAAGAAGGTCATGCTTACTGAATCTGGTAGACTTCTTTGAATAGGTCACTAGTGCATACTGCCTACCTAGATCTAGCTAAAGCATTAGATACAATACCCCACCAGGCATTGTTAACAAACTTACAGAACTAGGTATAAACCCCTTTATAACATACTGGACAGCTAGCTGGCTCAGTGATAGGACCCAGGAGGTTAGAATCAGTGAGGCCACCTCCACAAAGAGAGTGGTCACCAATGTAGTCCTCCCAGAGCTCTGTGATGGGCCTGGTGCTCTATGGCATCTACTTCTCAGATGTCAAAGCCAATCTCAAAGACCTTTAGCTAACTAGGTTCACAGATGATTGCAAACTGGGAACAACCATTGAATTCCCTCCAAGATGAGAAAACCCTTCAGGAATATATAATGCAGACATATATGTGGTGCCACAGTCATGGCTTAAAATTGAATACCAACAAATGCATTATAGTACCTTTTGGGAAGTCTGCTACTGCGGGTAGCTACATCATCAATAAAACACCCTTAAAAGTTGATTCACTAGTCAAGGGTCAGGGAACTCATGTAGACAGTAACCCAGTCTTCAACCAACATTTCTCCAAGGTAGTAAGAAAATCCTTCTATGTTGCTCAACTTATAAGCAAGGGCAGAGCATCTAGGTCTAGAGAGGTCATCATACCACTGTACTCAGCCATCATCAGATCCAACATAGAGCATAATGCCCATTTGGTATGTACCTGACCAGAGAAATGCAGTAACTGGAACATTCACAAAGGTTCCTTACAAAAATAATATACTGAGTAAACACAATGTCCTCCATTGATTGCCTCAAAGCCCTATATCTTTACTCAGTATCATACCGACTTCTCAGAGGTGATCATTGCCTGGCTTACAAGGCATCATTGGACCCTGTTTTTATGAACCTTTTGATCATCCGCAAAGGAAGCCGCATCAGAATTACTAGATTAAAAGGCCTAACTTTTGCTTGTGACATAAATAGGACATTTTGGAGAGACAAATATGTTTCTCAGAGAATTCACATTCTATTGAACAGGCTCCCCATCCATGTGAAGCAGAGTTCCTCCCTATCCCTATTTAAATGCAAATTGGACCAATGGATGGGTAGTCAGAAATGTACTCCTGGCCTGGAGGTTATGTTTCCAATGAGCAGAGGGAGTCAGTAAGTTACCACCTATAAAGATCAAGTCTGTAGGTCACATTTAGGTTGTACGGCTAGGCTTACAAGGGCCTTGGTCATTAGCCTAGTATACAGCTATGTACCTGTCAGCAGGAACATTGGTTAATATCAATGAAAAAGAAATAACACATTTATCAAACCACAAAGGTTGGAGAAAATTTTGAAATTTCTTCCAGTAATCATTATTTTTTCTCACATTTATAGAATATATGACACCTATCAGTTTTTAATTGCTGTTGAAATCTCTAGCAAAATCAGTTATTTTGTTTATACATTTGCTTAGTTGATAAGGTCTGATAAATATTCTATTAAGATATTTCTAAGTGAAAATTTTCCAATAGAAACTAGAAGAGGTACAACCTACTTTTAATAGTAACCCTTTACAATTATTATTGGCATCATGAAGATTATTTAATAAATAATCCCAATATTTATTTATCCTAAAGTCTAAATGTGATAATTACTTCTTGAGAAAAGTCGTCTCATTTCACCATTGCTAGCTATGACTATGTAGAAAAAAGTCTAAAATGTTATATTAATCTAAAAAAATGTATTTGTAATTTTTATATTTTCTACTCAGTCCATTATAAAATTTCATATTTGCTTATTAATAGAAGTAATACCATATTCTTTAATAGTTTCATCAGCCTTTACTAATCTTTTATCAGAGCAATTATATCAGTAGATTATTTTTTATCACTTAGCTGCTACATTTAAAATGAAGATAATTTTTATGAGCACCTTTAGTATAAGCAATAGGAAAACAGAAAATGACTAACTTTTCAATCAAGTATTTTTATTAGAAAAATTTGACCGACAAAACAAGTTAATATAGTTGGAATTGGTTATATTTTTAAATGGAGTTTCATTAAAATGTTTTACCATCCATAACATTATTATTTACAATATCTAGATAATGGGGAATAGGTTACAGTTTAGATTTTTCACAAATAGAGTTGTGCAATAATTTCCTCTGAAAACCATACATATCAACCCAAAGCATAAAGGTAAATAATGATGACGATTGTGCATTATTTACAATACTTGGAAAATTAATACTACCACTGTTCCATGGTCTAATATGTTCTGCAAAGAATTTTCTGCGTTGGGATACCAAAAAAAAAAAAACTCTCTGTTAAGTTTGTTTAGAATGTCAACTTTAGGAGGTATGGACATTAAGTGTATAATATGTAAAATCTTTGGCAATAAGGTAATTTTAATTGACAATAACTCTTCAAAAGAAAAATTAAATGTATTCAATTTATCAACTAAAGTTTATATGCTATTTAAGATAAATGCCTCATTTAAGATCATATCTAAATTATAATATTTAATTGTATTCTTTAATAGTTCCTTCAAGCCTTCTGTGAAAATGCTTGGTTTACTTTGATTAATAAGTAAGATCTCTGTTTTGTTATTAAATTTCATTCTAGAAATACTTTCAAAATTGTTGATTTAGAAATTTCAAAAAAGTATTATTAATATCCCAAGTAGTAATCAGTCTGCAAATAATCAAACTTTTGAAGAATAAAGCTCATTAATTTTAAAGGCATCAATGTTTGTATTATTTCTAACAAATTCTGCAAGTGGTTCAATAAAAAGAGCAAAAAAAAAAAAAAGGGGGGGGGAAAGGGAACATCCCTGTTTAGTAGCTTTTTTAATGTCTATAGCATTTGATAAAAAATGGTCCAGTTTTGGTAAAGGCCTTAGATCCTGTGTATATATTACTTAACGTGTTAATAAATTCTAATGAAAAACAAACATTTCTACATATTTAAATAAGTACTTCCAGTTAACAGATCAACAGTCTTTTCCTAATCAAGGCTAATAATACTAAGTTTTAATTTATTAATATTAGCTTAACAATTTGTTTTAATTATCTTGCATTTTCCTATGTAGTATAAAACCAGTTTGATCATTATGGATAACATCTTTAACTGGATCTTTAAGTTTATTCATAATAATGGACATGAATAATTTAAAACCTGAATTTAAAAGAGAATTGGGCTATAAGAAGATATTTCTGTGTCTTCATCTTGTTTTAAAATAGGGAAAATTGAAGAGTATTTCCATGAAGGCAGAATCTCAGATATATTTTGTATTATAGGTTCAGAATAAAGTTTTAGGCTTCTGCTTTTGCAGGCCATTTTAAGTCTAGTCAGCTTACCTTTTGGTGCTTGAATTAACATATCCCATTTGGTGTTAAACTGGCCTTACCCATCCCATGCTCAATAACTATATAATATGCCTAGTGATAAGACTGAGGAGTATACCATCGATACTTTGAGGGGACCCTGCATGAGGTAAAGCATTTAGGAACTGCTTATGTCTATTATTACTACAAGGAGCAGACCCAGGGTAAATTTTCTATTTTGCATCCATCGATCCAAGTTCGCTTGAATATGGACAGGGACGAGCTTTGTTTTATGTGGACAAGGAGTTTGTTCCAGAGCAGTGGTATCTGAGAGATACACCTGTCCCTCCAACCCATTCTGATGTTAAGGAAGAGGTTTAAGTTCCCTAGGCTGAGCATTTCTGATGCCGTTTGACTTGTTGACAAGCAGTAAATCTATCATTATTGGATCAGAGGATGCCTTGTCGGCCAGATAGTGGTCATCTATTAGCAGTTTGTAGGATATCAAGTATAGTGAACAGGCTAACAGACATTCAGTCAGTCAGCATAGGATATATTGTTTAGATATAATGCCCTTTTAGTAAGGTATCTCTATGGGCATTCCAGCTATTGCACATATCTGGACAGATACATGACAAAGGGAGAATTATACTCAATGATTGCCCTAAAGATTGATGAGTAAAAGGAGACAATGACATCCCTAGATTTAGATACAATTCCTTTGTTATGAGCTGTAAATGTAAAAGGACTTTGCTACAAGAACGGACAAATGCTGGTTGAAAGTTAGGTCACTGTCCATATAAATTCCTAAATCCTGAATCACTGGCTCAACTCTTAGGGTCTCACTGTCAATATGGTAGTTCCCTTTGATACATGGCTTCTTAAAGGATATGATAATGCATTTTTTGCATTTAGTATCAGTCCATGATTTTGGCACCAGTTATTTATTTGGGAAAAACCTTCCTGCAGGATGGCCAACTCATTTGGGAATTCAGTGACTGCTCCTATCTTGCAGTAATCTGCAATGTAATCAGTCACAACCCTTGGGTATAGGCTTTTACTTCAAAGAAGTAGATGCCAAAATAGGAGAGATCCCAGCATAGAACCTTGAGGTAATCCAATGGTGACTGGTCTCTTTGTGAAGGTAACTTCCCCAATTTTGATTTTTTTTTGTGTCGTGTCTGTGGGCCAGATGAAAATCCACCAAGTGATATAGGGCTTTATTCCCAATTTATATATTTTTTCTACTATGTCCAAGTGGCAGATTGTGTCAAAAGCTTTGGCCCAGATGAGGTAACATTTTACCTTCATCCATTGCTTTGGTGATCTTTTCAAAAAAGTCAACCAGGTTGAGTAAGCATGACCTGCCCTTGATGAATCCAAACTGAAACACATTCAGAGTTTGGAGGTTTCCTTTGATTTTATTCATTAGTTCCATGATAAGTCTTTCCATGGCTTTGGGTAAGAGGATTATCAGAAATATAGATCTGTAATTGCCTGCGTCTGTGGAAGGTCCTCCCTTGCAATGGAATGACTGTAGCTGTTCTTTATTTGTTTGGTTCAAAACCTGTATGGAGGCTGAGGTTGAACACTGCTGTTAGGAGTGGCTAAAATCATGCTTCAAGCTATTTTATATGCACCCACCAGTGCAGTATTTTTATCTTTTGCTAGAATTTATATATATATATATATATATATATATATACACATCATGTATAGGTTGCCAGAACCTAGAGAGCTACTGTTTTTAGGACTCTTAACTTGTTTCAGAAATAGTAGCAGCTTTAACATGATTATTAACTTTTTCTGTGAAATGTTTCTTATTACTTAAACATTTGTAAATATTCTTATTGTCAAGATCTAAATCATTAATATTCATTTTTAAAGTAATCATTGAAGGTAGATATGATGTCCTCTAAATCAGTTGACTTGCCCCATTTCTTCATTTATTTGATTAGCTATATTAATTAATTTTGAGCTATTAGCCAACCTATGCAATGCTTTTGGGAAGATGCATTAGATTTTAATCTAATTTTTCAAGTAATAATTTAGTTCTGTGTGTTAAAAAAAATTATATTCATTAGTGATGTCTTTAGCTATTCTAATCTACTTTTATCACCATTTTAAATGTTTAATTTCACATCATATAGACCGTTTGTAAATTTATAATATTGTATCCCATCCTTTATCCTTTAGAACATCGATCTTAATTTTTTTGATGTATGTATATACATTTTAAAACAATCCCATAGAATAATATCATTAGCAAATTAGCTTTCAAATCCAGATGTTTCTTTCTTTTTTTTTTTTTGCATAAGTAATCCTTAAAGCCTGGCAGTCTCATTAAATACTCTGAAATTCTCAAGGTAGTAGTCATCCAGGACTAATTTCTGTGTTAAAGCTTAAAGTGTTATGGTCAAACAACTAATGTCTTATCACATTTTTATTCCATCTAGAAGAAATATAAATATTATCAGTTCTGGTTTGTGTTCCATGAACAAATGAATAATGTGTATAGAATAATGTTTTAGAATGAAATATTGAAATATCATTATATCTTTAAGATTAAAATCAGTAAACCACTTCTTAAGTCATTTAGATGTAGCTGAAATTTTTAAATTTCTTAGAAGATGATGCATCATTGTCATCCAAAATACAATTAAAATCCCTTTGCTATTAAACTGCCTTCCATATTAGATAATATTATACAACAACTTTAGCTCCCAATCCTGGAATGCAGTAGACATTTGCCATTGTAAAAAATATAATCTGTGACTACTAAATTTAACATCCCCTTTGGATTAGTAAAAGAATAAAGGATCTCAGGCATGGCAGCACCTTTCTTCCATGAAATAGCTGTTCCTCTTCTTTTATTAAAAAAGATAAAGAGATCATTTTAAAGTTCTTGTTATGCAGCAAGTCAAAATCTTTTTCTAAGAGATGCATTGCTTGTAATAGAACCATATCTGCTTTAGTAATATTTAAAAATTTAAACAAGGGCCTTCTTTGATTGCCCATGTTTAGACCATTAATCTTGAGAGAGAAAAAAAAACTTTAGGTATACCATATTTTCTATAGTGTCTGAAAAATTGCTTCTTATGATTATGTTAAAGTTAACTAAACTATCATTAAAATTTCATTTTCTACTTTGTTTCCTAATTAACCTATTTAAAGATAAAGCAATTCCAAATAAACCTTGTATAAAGAAAAAGAAAAATATCCAACTGAAAAAAATATTAATAATAATCTAATTAAATTATTCACAGTAAAGTAAATCCAGTCAATAGTGGACACTAAAGTTCCCAGACAAGTTTAGAATACTAAACTGCCTATCCTGCTATCAGTAGGAGAAGATAAACTATTAGAAGATCCAGATTAATGAAATAGAAATCCAAACTCCAAAATTATGCATTCCCTTCAAGAAACTAGTCACTAAATAGCACTAACCATTTTAAAAAGTCAGCACGATTATTCAAATTAAAAATCCATTACTTATGAACTTTGATTCAAAGCAAAAAAAAAAAAAGTGAATTATCTCATATCCTGTTTCCCTCATTGTTTCTAGTAAGATTCCTTTTTTCTAAGTTATGAAATCAAATATAATAGAATAACTTCAACAAAGCAACTCCTGAATTTCAAGGAAATTTTAAAAAATAACAAAAGCAAACTTCTTCAGCTTTGGATTACCATAATGTATGCAAGTTGGTGACATCTGTATCAACATGGTAGTGAAAGCTTAACACAAGCTATTTCATTTACATTATTCAGTCTGAAAGATGAATCTAAAAGAAAACTAGAGAGGTGAACAAAGAATAGTAATTGGCATGTGCTACGTAATTCCATGTTCTCTTAAATGTCTTAGTATGTTCCAGTCATATATAAAATGCTGTGAAAGAGAGACTGTAGGTCTAACCTGGGTACCTGAGTGTTAAGCTACTATGTATGATATACATGTTGTACCTAAGGGCAAGCAGCCTACATTTGTTGTTAATTCTTCAGAATGCATTTTTTAGTTTGCTTGATTATATAACTTAATAGGGTTAATGCTGTATAATTGTTTGCCTTTGCTTATTTCTTGAACTTTCCCTCTTCATCAAAGACAGCTCATGCATGTACTATGTGTGTTTATCATTGTGGACCTTGACTCACCATTCTTATGCACCTGCTGGATCTACACTGCAGGCAGAAGAACCCTGAAGGACTCAGCCTTTATAAGATCTGTTATTGTTATAGTATGTGCATACATGGTAGACAATGGCAGTGGAAAAATAGACAGTCTATACAACTTTGTTAAGAACCCCAGTGATTCAGTTCCCTTTCTTCATCTGCAATAGACTATTCTTCATAATTCTTGTCAAGCTACTTCACTGAGCAGATTTCTTCTCAGTCCTACTACACAACATTAATGAGAATATATACTAAAGAGTGTAAAAGAAAACTTTATTTTGAAATTGCTTTTTCAGTGATTTGCAGTTTTCTGTCTTCTGTAAGGTATGTTCCAGTCAATACCTGCCATAAGTTTAGGGCATAACTCATTCTATTGCTAATTTGTCAACAAGTACCATTCATCCCTGAGACTTTCATCCTTGCATTAGGAGATGTTTGACTGTTATACACATTCTTCCTGATCTACCATGTGATTCTTCATCAAGAATCAAAGAAAATAATGGCAATTTGCTTGAGGAACATTCAGCAAGTGATAAAGCCTTGAAAATAACTTACTAAAAACCACTTTCAATAAACCTCAAAGTAGGCTTTTTTGCAGGGGCAAGTCCCACCAGTATGGTGGGGGGATACCTCCACATCACCAAATGTGTATATGTATATATATATATATATATATATATATATATATATATATATATATATATATATATATGTATGTATATATATATATATATATATATATATATATATATATATATATATGTGTATACCATCTCCACTGTCACCAAAAGTTGAGAGGGAAAGGCAAACTCCATTGGTGCTGTAAGTGGCTTTCAACAACTTTAATTTGTGGCACTGGTATTTACTGAAAGAGTGCTCAAACGGCTGATTGGTTGTCAATAAAATGACATTTTATTTGCCATTCTTTCCAGTTCCCTCTGCTTATTACCATTATTGATGCCTGGCATAGGGCTCTTCTTTGTCCTTTTCTGAGGCGCAGTGCTCCTGCTCATATGCACTTACAGAGTATTAAATTCAGTTACTGACATGTTTACATATTCCACCAGACTTATTGTGCAACATTTAGAGCTCAGCTTTGCAAAACTGTAGATGACCTTTGTTAGCAAATCCTCATCTCATCAATATGATCACATTGTCTCTGCAAGTTCTGCATTCCAACTAGTCTGCTCCTCTCAGGAACCATCAAAGATTTATACAGGCTAACTGCACCTGCAGTTAACATAAAGGATTTGGGCAATAAATTAATAAGCTGTTCTCTGTAGTCCATGGTTTGATTCCTTCAGCCTCAGTTTGCCTACTGTGTTACTCTGAGCAAGTCACTTAAGTGTTCGTGCGTTAAGTCTGAAAAAGATCCATGTTGTACCTCAGTTGAACCTTTTAGGGTTATTTCTGTATTTTTTCCTGCTTTAAAATCCACTTTAATATTATGCCAATACTCCATACTGGCTCATTTTTTAAGAGTAGAATCTGGAGCTAGTTTGTTGTTTTCTGTTTTACCAGAGCAAATGACAAGCAATTCTTAAGGACTATTACATCTGTCATAGTTGTCCGTATAATCAGCAGGCATCCTTCTGCATACATAATAGATTTTCACTTCTCATTATTGTGAAAGGAGCATAAGGATCTGTGGTACACATCTGGATCAATCAGTGGATTCTGAACTTTGATAGTACTGATGTAGACGATTCTGTTATTTTAGTTATTTTGTTTAGTATGTGGACTAATATAGGACCCTTTTTGGCCATAACCCAATCCAAGGCAAAGAAAATGGCAACAGCTGAGAAACAATATGTAAAGACATACTGCAATATATGATTTACTATAAAGAGCATGCTACATCTTACAGCAAGTAACAAGTAAAGTAGATTGAAATACAGTATGCTCATATTATACAATGTAAAGAGGCAAAGCTATAATCCATTGATTTATTTTAGGTGGCTGCAGAATTTATGACTGTTCTCACATTTGCACTTCAGACTGTTTTCTTGAAGAGCTCATGATATTTTCCTTTTGGGTAATTTTCTGTGCTGTTTTTGTTTAGACCTTTCAGGCTTAGATATGATTCCTTTTATTACTTTTCTGACAAAAACATGTAGACAGCTATTATTTTTCAAAACATCTATTTTAGGTCCACTTACCAGTTTAGTTTTTAGAACTGTGGTTCAGATATATTTCAAAAGCTCACTGTACAGGTTTCCTCATGACATTTGAGATGATTTGAAAACAAAAAAAATGAAGTTTACTTTTGTCTGCAAAACAAAAAAGTCTTCCATATTGTTTCTCAAGGACAGACACATTAGTTTTAACTTACCAGAGTATTATTCTTGAAGAGAAGAAAGACTGTCTTCCTTGTAAGATGAGGTATATCCTGTGAAGAATGCTTGTAAATAACAATATTTTATACATTGCAAATTTGAAGACCCAGGCATGAAACTAAAGAAATTTGAATAATGTGTTTTTAAGTCTTAATTTTGAAAATATGCTTGGAAACTGCTTCCTCTGCACTGCAGAACTTTGAGAATATATAGTACTAATCGCAGTCCTAACCAAAATACTCGCACCAGCCTTAATGATAAGGAAAACCCAAATCTAAAGACACTATACTATCTATCCCCAATCTCACTGACTCCTGTAACTAATATAGCACACACATTCAGACACAGTATCTCACACACTATAATATTAGCATACACTTTCATAAAAATACCATTCAGATTAATGGAACAAACAAATGCCTTTTAAATCACCACTGCTTGAAGTTATTCCTTTTGGACAATAATGCCTGATTAAGTTTCTTTTGGATGTGCTTACCTGCATTATGTTGTTTCTTCATATATATATATATATATATATATATATATATATATATATATATAAATATATATATATATATATATCTGTGTGTGTGTATATATATGGATCTACTATGTAATTTCGAAAAGTCAAAATTCTCGAACATCAGAATCCCGACGTTCAGATGTTTGAGATTTTGAAATCTCGAAATGCAAAAATAAAAGAAAACTAAAACAAAAAAAGTTATACATTACTTGCTGCAGGGGAGCTAGCCCCCTGCATTCCCCCACACCCCCTGCTACTTAAATATACCAACTCCGAGACCGTGCTACAATGAAGAGAACAGTAAAGTTATCGTTCCACACTGTTGGGTGATCTCAACTGTTTAACTTTGAGATTTCAAAATTTCGAACATGCGGACATCGTGATTCTGATGTTTGGGATTTTGAGATTTCGAAATTAAGATGTGGACCTATATATATATATATATATATATATATATATATATATATATATATATATATATATATATATATATATATATATATCTATATATATATATATATATATATATATATATATACATATATATATATATATATATATATGTGTGTGTGTGTGTGTGTGTGTGCTGATGTGTGTGTGTAAAACCCGAGCACCTTGAGGCAGTCACTCAAATGGTGAAAATAAAGATGCCCCACCAAATTTAGCACTTTTGTTCCCTTTTAATGTCATGACATTAAGGTGCCTCAAGGTGTACGAGTTCTTGGTGTTGCTTCCTTGGTAGCTGGTTGTGATTTTACATACATATATATATATATATACATATATATATATATATATATATATATATATATAACACACACACACACACACACACACACACACACACACACACACACACACACACACACACACACTCACATGCACTTATGCTGCAGCATACACAATAGCCATTGTTCAGCCTTTTTTTTTTGTTTCTGGATTGCTTAGAAACTTGGTTAAATACTGAAATTAACATTTTTTCTGTTTGTATTCACATTTTATATCTCTGTTGCATTTTGTTAGCTATGACCAGTGTGTTTGGGACTTACTTACCTGCATTTCTGTTTCAAAAGTGACCAAGATGCGTCTTTAGCAGGCTGACATATATACTGAAGAAATGCACTAAGAACATGCTGCCAAGGCAGGGATCTTCATCATATCTGTCTGAGAGTTATTTTAATAGTGACATACAGTACAGAAACAGATAACTCACCATCAGCCAGTCTTTCCATTTTTACAAGGGGTTGGTAGAATTGTCAACTGTTGCCAACTTTCTTGGTTTAGTTCACACTCCTACCTTCTTTAACAGTCATGCTAACTTTAACAAGCGTTCCCTCATGCAATCCATACATCTCTTGTCTAGACATCCTCATTTCCCCTTGTCTTCTTCCTGTCTATCCTAAAATTTCTTTACCAAACTGTATTCTGTTTTTTTGTACATGTAACTGAATTGCTATAATCTTTTCTCCTTCCCCTCTTCTGCAGCTGGGGCTACTTTTACTTTCAGCTCTGATATCCTCATTTCCTTCATCTGTCCCCCAATGTGCATCCTAGTACGATCTCAGGTACTTAATCTCCATCACCTCATGTTTCCTCAGCTGCTTTGCCATCTCTGCCCAGGATTCTGTAACATACAATATCACTGGTTGAACCCCAACTTTGTATGTCTTACTTGTAAGTTATTTGGTGCTCTTTAATCACAAGCTACCACTAACACATTGTGCTAGATGGTTGCAGCACCTCTGACTGAAACTTTGACCTCCTCATTAACAATTCCTGTATCCTCAGTCAAACTTCCCAGATACTTGAAGCAGTTAACCTGTTCCAGTAATTTCCCTCCTATTTCCTCTAGTTAGTTTCATCCTATGTGGATTCACTTTTGCATTCCAGTCCCATATCATTTCCTTAATATCCTGTTCAGAGTTTGTTTGTAGTACCACATTGCCTGTTTGCAGCAGCTTTGTTGATAAGACCCATTATCCATTGGCTGATGTAGTCCATTACCAGTGTGAGTATGAGTGGTCTCAGAGCTGAACTCTGATGCTTACACTCTCCCACTGGAAACTCCTTTATGAGTATAAACACTGTTTGCATTTGTGTTATTGGGTCCTTGTTCATAGCCAGCACTGAATCAACTAGGCCTTCACACCATCAACAAGACTGCCCAAAGCAGCTTTCTTCAGACATTGTCATAGGCTTTCTCCACGCCTAAAACTGCTCATTTGGACAATTTCCTCATCTCCAGCTTCTCCACTCTTTGTCTCACTGCAAACATCAAGTCAGACATGCTGTATCCTGATATGAATCCAAAAGTATACCTGTAAAAATTACACTTACCCATTACAGTTGTGTCTTTCGGCTTTTCCCGGTTAGGGGTCACCACAGCGGAACTCCGGTCCGGTAATGATTGGCAGTTGATTTTTACATGCTGAGTTGCCAGCCCTAACGCACAACCTTCAACGAAGGTATGCCCATTCACGCATGTCTCCACGCAGAAGATGCTCTAGCTGAGAGTCGAACCGGTCAGCGTCTTACTGTGAGGTGACAACGCTACCGCAGCACCACCACTGCACACTTACCCATTACAGTAGATATATGAATTCCTCACTACTGCAGTAGCCTATGGGTTGTGTCTTGCCCAAGATACAGCAACCAGCCAGCTTCCAAAAACTCTGTATCCCTCCCTCGGTTCAACTCTGACTGCTTCATTGGTCAGCCCTGAAGAGGGAAAATCAACAGAGTGGAAAATTTCAGGACTTTCTTTTCTACTAGATAGGATGTAGCATATTCATCCTAAATTAACCAAAACAGAATAACCCAACACATCACTAGAAGGATGGTGGTTGAGTGCAGCAGTGAGGACTTCAAACAGCAACTGTTATGGGTAAGTGTAAAGCACAGTTGTGTTAAGTAAACTTACCATAGCAGTAGCTGCTCAAATGATCACTGTTACAGTAACCTTAGCTATATGGGTTATACCTTACCAAGGATATAATGGCTAATCATCTTCCAAAGCTTCAGGGCACCTTTCATGCACCCAGCCCGTAAGTCAGCTTGAGCTGAGCTGACTAAAAAAACAAGATCAAATGTCAAGTACTTCCGAGCATTTCACTAGTGAGAGAAGCTAAGCTCTGAAAGGTTAATGCTGTGAAAAACAAAAAATAAGTGTCCACACCCCAGCATAAACAACACTCCAAAATAACAAGGGGGATTGAGGGAGAGAGTTGCTACTGCAGCAGTGATCATTTCATCATCTACTGTTAAGCTGAGTTTACTTACACAATTGTACTATATTTATCATATTGATTACTACTGCAGTAGCCTTAGCTATATGGGCAGATTACTGTTGCTTACTCTATGTAGGAGATGGAAGGAGAAGGGGAATGGTACAGAACTCCAGAAGAATGGTCTTAGCAAAGCCTGATTTAGACATAGAGAAGGAATCAGGCTTGTAATGCCTTGTAAAACATATGTATTGAGGATCGAGTTGCTGTTGCCTCTAGAATACTTCTATAATCCTACCCTTTCCAGAAAGTCATAGATAAAGCCTGGTAGAATGGGTCTTGATCCTGCCTTATTTAGTTTTGTTGTGTTGAGTGTAATAAAAGGTAATAGCCTGAGACAACTATTTGGAAATAGTCTGTTTTGACACAAGTTGTCCCTCGTTACCATCTCAAGAAATGAACAACTGATCTGAATACCTGAAAGATTTAGTTCTGTCAAGATAGTAACTGAGCTGTCAGTGGATATCCAAGGTATGGAGTATCGCTTCTCCTTCATTTTTAAGTTCAGCAAAGAAAATAGGGATATGGACAGTTTGGATTAAACTAAACTTGGATACTGCTTTAGGCATAAAAGGGGGGTTAGTTCTCAAAGAAACACTGTCTTTTCATAAAATGAGATAGGTTTGCCTCACTGTAAGAGCTTGCAATTCAGATACTGTTCTTGCAGAAGTCAGGGCAATCAGTAAAACAGTTTTCCATACTAAGAATCTCAAGTCGGCCAGATTAGCTGGTTCAAATGAAGCAAGTTATTCTAACAAGAAATTAAGATCCCAAAGAGGGGCCACTGTTTTTTCTAGGAGACCTCCTATACTAAACCCCTTTCATTTTGTCATGAGATTGTATTAAAAGAGGTTGCGCCATTGGCAGACATGCTGAAATGGCTGATAAATGAACCTTGATGGAGGAGCAAGAAAGTCCATAAAATAGCATAAGTATTGCAAAACCAGATAAATACTAACCCTGAATTAGTTCTGGTTATGTTGTTACCATTAACTAGAAAACCTTTTCCATTTGCTAATATGCAATACACTTTGTGAACACTCTTGGTACAATGTAAAGTTCAAACGGTAAGGCAAATAACTGATAATGTGATCCAGACATAAAAAGCCTTAAGAAATGCCTGAAGACTGGATGAATAGGGATCTGATGATAAACATCTTTTAAGTCTAGTGTTAGCAGGAAACTTTAATGAGGAAGAAGAGGTAATAGGTTGGGCAATTGCATAATTTTAAACTTGGGCACTATCATAAAGCATTTTCTTTCTTTGGTACTAAAATATCCTTGAATAAAAAACTTTCTCAACCTGGGAAGGAGGAATTGGATTTATCACTCCCTGGGACAGCATGTGTTGAAGGACAGGGGGAAATAAATGTGACTAGTCTGGTAGATGAGGAATTAACCACCCTGGAATGGAGGAATTTCCTCCCACTGCCATCTGTAACTTTGATGAATGAACTTCAGAACACATTTGTCTGAAGCTACTGGTTGGCAAAAAGAAACAGAGATTCAGACTTTCTGGAAGGAAAAGGTAATGCCAGGGTAGGTGGGGTGAAGGTCCCTTAATTAGTCATTCTGACTTGTTGAACTGTCCTTGGTTTTGGGGTTTCCTAAATTCTGTTTGGAACCCCCTGCCATTTCTTCTTAAATGTTTGTTTACCCACATTGTGTTGAGATTGTTCAATTTTTTGCCAAAACTGAATAAAAGATTAACAAATCCCTTAGAAAATTTGGAAAAGGAAGGCTGAAACATCCTAGAGATTCCTTATCACCTTACCCCTTTTATCACAGTTTTTGATAACCTCTGCTAAAGAAGCACCAAAAAATAAATCTCTGTTGAAAGGAGAATTTAAAATCTCAGTTTTCATATCATCGGGGAGGTTCTGAGAAAGCAGCCAGGCAAACCTCCACAAAACAGTACCAGTGGCCATAGCCCTGGAAGAAGTATCAACTGAGTCATACACAAAATGTAAACAATGAGTTGTGACTTGTAAAATGGAGGAAACTAAATTGTTTAAAGTAGAATGTTAAGTTGTCAATCTCGCCTTCATTCTTGCTGGATGGGTTCGGAGCCGATCCTTGGCTCCGACTTGGCACTAGCTTTAGCTCGAGAACTCCTCTTACCAGCTCGAGGCAACCCTATATCCCATGATGCAAGGCGGAACTACCTCAGATCTCGTTTGCCGCTTAGCGAAAGAGGTCTCCTTTGCCAGCTGAGGTAAGTTTTTCTTGTTAAATAAGAAAAAAGTTAGT
This sequence comes from Protopterus annectens, assembly GCF_019279795.1. Lineage (NCBI taxonomy): Eukaryota > Metazoa > Chordata > Ceratodontiformes > Protopteridae > Protopterus > Protopterus annectens. Next base: position 955,768,239 of record NC_056739.1, read on the forward strand.
TAGGGGTTTAATTTCCCTTCAGTGTCAGGTTAGCCTGTATTTAGTACAGCCCACCCTATTCCCTTCCTTTTTTAAACTTTTAATATAGTTTTTTCAGTGAAAGTTTTAGTCAGGCCTAGTTCCCCAAGTTATTCCCTTCCTGTGTGTCTGTGTAGGGATTAAGTTGTGTGTTTGTGGGGACTGTGTGTGTATATCCTGTTAGGATGTCTAAGGAAGGCAAGGTCTCAGGCTTCAAGAAGTGTGACCAGTGCTGTCAGAAAATGTCCCTGACAGACGGTCACACTTCTTGTGTGTATTGCCTGGGGCCTTTGCACCTGCAGGACTCCTGTGCGTTGTGTCATGCCTTTAGCCAGCGAGTCCTGCAGGAAAGGAGGAACAAACTGATCCTCCGAGGTTTGTTGAAACCTGAAGGTTCTCCTCCTAAGCAAGGGGCAGGAAAACCTCTTAAGCCACCGAAGGCTCAGGCTACAGTGTCTAAGCCTCCTCGGTGGCTCCGGAGCCGATATCGGCTGGAACTGATGCTTCTTCTGCCAGAGTAGTGGGTTCGGTGCCGGCCGGCTCCGATACCCTGACTACTGTTGCCTTGTCGGCTCCAGCTGGAGCCGGCACTTTATCCAGCATCGGGGCCGAGAGATCCTCGGCTCCATCTGGGGTTCAAGGGACTTCGGCTCCGATGGCTCCGGCCCGCAAGAGATCCCGGTCCCCTTCGATACTAAGTATCCACTCGGCTCCGGGGTCTCCTCTTTTGTCGGAGCGGAGCCATCGGAGCCGATCTTCGAGATCTTCCAGGCTGTCTGACCACGATTTGGAGAGGGTGGTAAGCAGGCTGTTGAAGTCTCAGGCACTGGCCCAAATGCTCCATAGCCCGTCTCAACAGACTTCGGCTACAGCCCCAATTCTTGAGATTCCTCCTCCGACTCCACACCAGAGTTCGGAGCCAGAGCTTCTTGGGACAGCGACTGTTTCGATGCCAGAGCCGATACATCCTTCAGCTCCGTCATCCTCGGCTCCGATCTCCTCCTTGAGACTTTCCTTGGAGGGATCCGGTCGTCGGGTTTCCACTGTCGGCTCCGAGGGGGCTAGTGGCATCGGACCCTTGTCCGACCCCGCTCTCCCTCTCGGAGCTTCGGCTTTGGTAAGCTCGGCGCCGACATCTGCCTCGGAGCCTTCTCTCTCCTTGGAGCCGACCATTCCTGTTTCTTGGGCGGGTGTGTTCAGGTCTCCCGGGGAGAGGAGCCTTTGAGGTGATGAGGAGTGTCCTGGCCTCTGAGCCTGGTCAGCGGTCTATCCCTCTAGCTCCTCCCTCATCAGTGCCTGCAGAAGCCTCTTGCCAGCCTCTTGCTCTCAGGCCCAGGGATCCATCGCCCCAGGTTTCCCCACTGGGAATTTCCTCCTCTTCCGAGGTTTCTGCTGACCCTGCAGGTGAACCCCTCGGAAGAGGACGTGTAAGAGGAAACACACAGACTCCCTGAGTCTACTACATCTGATACCGACTTAGATGAGTCGGAGGGTTCCCACGGTCCCCTCTGAGGATGTCTCATTTTCAGACATCCTTGAGCTCCTCAAACAGAGGGGAATTGGCCCTCCATTGACCCCTCCGAGGATGAGTCGGTATACCTGGAGGCTTTGGATCCCGACCCTCCACCTCCTGGGTGTCTCCGCCTTCGACCCACTCATGCAGGTAGTGGCTCGGAAGGCGTGGGCTCCAGTTTCTGGGGACCCTGTCCCCGGGAGACCATCCAAATTCATCACGGCCCCTTCGGACAAACATTTCCTGTCCAAAGGTGTCTCTGTGGATGCTATGGTGGTGGCGGCCACTAAGAAGGAACTGGCGGATCCTTCAGTACCTGTCCATCCTCCTAATAAGGATTCTAGGACCATGGACAGGTATGGAAAGCGGATGTTTTCTTCAGCGACCTTTGCAATGCGTCGCTGAATTACCTTTGTCACTTCACCAGGCTTCAACGAGATATTCTCAAGGAACTGGGGAAGTAGTCCAGGATCCTTCAGCTGCTGGGGCTCAGGAAAGATTGCCTCTCAGCTAGCTATCCTGAATTCGATATCTAACTCCTCCATGCGGCTCATATCTTATGCAGCCGATGGAACGAGCAGGGCCGCAGGCACAGGTGTGGCTCATAGGCGACAAGGCTGGATGCGGCGGTGTAATTTTGCGGACCCCTTTAAGGCGTCCTTCACCACCACCCGCTTTGACGGTTCGGCTTTGTTGGGACCTCAGGTGAAGGATACTTTGACCAGATGTGAACAAGGCGGTAAAACTCTTTCTGCCGTTGGAGTCCAGTTTTCCACTCCTTCTAGACCATATCCCAAGGGTCAGAAGGGGAAGATGTGGTTCCGTAAAGCCCAAGGAGCTACACGGACACACGTGGTCAGTTTACCCCTAGAGGCAGAGGGGTAACAATAATAGACGCCGCCCTAGAGGCAGGGGGTCCTCAGAACCAGGGCAACAGGGATCCTCTTCCTGAGAAGCCCTTTCAGCATCCCTGAGGTGTTGCCCGACTGTCCACCCTTGGAGGCAGTCGGGAAGGATTTCGCTGTACCCAGTAGCCTGGCAATCCCTATCACAAGAGAAGTGGGTACAGTCGATTATATCCGAGGGTTACAAAATCCCCTTGAAGGTTTCCCGTACCTCTACAATCCCTTCCAGACATCTCACCCGGTCAAAGGGATTTGGCAAAACAGGAAGTTTTAAAACTCCTGGGAAAAAGAGCCATCCAAACAGTGCCGGCAGACCAAGTAGGATCCGGCTTCTACTCAAGATTCTTTTGGTCCCCAAAAGGACGGGAGATTGGAGACCAATACTAGACCTAAGCAGACTAAACAAGTCTGTCAAAAGGCAAGATTCGGATGGTCACGCTGCAATCCATTCTGCCCTTTCTGGGCAAGGACAACTGGATGTGCTCGATAGACCTTCAGGATGCGTACTATCACATAAAGATTCACAGATGCTCCAGAAGGTTTCTCCGCTTTCGGCTGGGAGCCAGTCATTACCAATTCAGAGCACTGCCCTTTGGCCTCACTTCAGCCCCCAGAGTGTTCACCAAATGCATGGCGGTGGTCACAGCTCACCTGAGACGTCGAGGATTCCAAGTGTTTCCTTATTTGGACGACTGGCTCCTCTCCGCCACCTCCAGGGATCAGCTTCTTCGGTCCAGAGATTACACCTTACAGCTTTGCAAGAGTCTAGGAATTTCGGTGAATTTCGAAAAATCCTCTCTGCTGCCTTGCCAATCTATCACCTTTATAGGCGCAGAGTTAAATACCGTCAAAATGTTAGCCACACTAACAAATCAAAGGATTCTGGACATCCAGAAATTTGTTCAGCTTCTGTTACAAAGCAACAAGGTCAAAGCCAGGTTTGTCTTGAAGGTTCTAGGCCTAATGACTGCAGCCATTGTTCTTCTTCCACTAGCTCGCTTCCACATCGTCTCCTGCAGTGGATGTTGTTCACGCAGTGGTCGTACCACGATCTGCCCATGAGACACGAGATCTTAGTGACACAGTCTTGCAGGGCTCATCTACGATGGTGGGTATCTTCCCTCTTCTTCAGCAGGGCCGACCATTTGTTCCCCTCCTCCAGTTGCCACAGTCACCACGGATGCCTCTCTGATCGGGTGGGGGCATTATCAGGGCAGGATGGTCCACGGACGTGGCAACCCATAGAATACCACCTGCACATAAATGTCCTGGAGATGAGAGCAGTGCTTTTAACGTTGCAAGCCCTCGGCGACTTTCTTCCCACAGGGACTATTGCAGTACAGACGGACAACATGTCCGTGGTCTGGTACATCAACAAACAGGGCGGAACCAGGTCCTATCCCTTATGTCGAGAAGCTCTCAGACTTTGGCAATGGGCGATCTCTTCTCAGCGGTTTCTGATAGCAACGCACATCCCGGCAGGTCCAACCTATTGGCGGACAGGCTAAGCAGATCTATTCTGATGCCTCACGAGTGGTCTCTCAATCAGTCTGTAGTGGATCAGATTTTTCTGAAGTGGGGCACCCCTTGTTGCGATCTTTTCGCTACCCCTCAAAACAGCAAGTGCCCAGATTACTTCACACTATTTCCTCTTCCAGGCCAACCCTTGAGAGACTCTCTAACCCAGGATTGGCCTCGGGACTTCTTTATGCTTTTCCTCCCTTTCCATTGATTCCACAAGTCATTCAGAAAGCCACCGTTTTGAGAGCCAAATTGATCCTCATTGCTCCATATTGGCCTCGACAAATTTGGTTTCCGTCTCTACATCGTCACCTTCTGGTGCAGCCCTGGCATCTGGACCCAGTTCCGGATCTTTTGATCCACCAGTCGGGTCAGCAGCACCGAGCCATTCATTCTCTCAACCTCACTGCTTGGTTGCTCCACTTCCTTCCTAGCCAGGCTACCAATGATTTCTGACTCAGTCAGAGACATTTTAGTGTCTTCTTTAAAGTCGTCCACTAGAACTGTTTATGCTAGCAAGTGGCGGCGTTTTCTATTTGGACAAACGCCAGAAATATTGATCCCATCACGCCTCCTATACATACTGTTTTGGATTTGCTGGCGGAGGTTTTTCATTCAGGATCGTCATCATCTACAGTCAAAGTACAAATGGCTGCTATTTCCAAATTTCATGTTGGCTTGCAGGACAATAACATCATGTCTCATAGGTTATGCAAAGCCTTTTGAGAGGAGTTTTTCTCCTAAAACCGCCTGTGAAACATCCTCCTCCGCAATGGGATCTGAACTTAATGTTGGCATCCCTAATTCTACCTCCTTCGAACCGTCTGCTACGTGTTCTTTAAAGTTGTTGACATGGAAAACTATATTTTTGCTGGCTGTTACTTCTGCAAGAAGAGTTTCTGAGATTCAGGCCCTCTGTATTCGTTCACCTTATCTGGTGTTTCATAAGGATAGGGTTTCGCTCAGGACTAACCCTTCCTTTCTTCCCAAGGTTGTATCTCAAGCCAATATTAACCAATCTATTGATCTACCAGTTTTCTTTCCTAACTATTCTGACAGAGCTGAACAGAAGCTGCATTTTTGGATGTTCATCGTCAGCTCAGGTACTACTTACATAGGACTAAACAACTTAGAAAATCAGACCAATTGTTTGTCTCCTATGCAGGAAGCAGGTTGGGTCTTCCAGTATCTAAAGTGACCTTATCTAGATGGTTGACTTCCACCATTTCCTATGTGTACTCTCTAAGGGGCAAACAACTATCTTCTAAGCCAAAAGCTCATTCGACCAGGAGTCTATCCACTTCTGTAGCCTTTCAGGATAGACTTCCCATTGACACTATTTGTGCAGCAGCTACTTGGGCCACGCCTCATACTTTTGTGTCTCATTACAAGTTGGATTTGGCCTCCAGAGATAGGGCCAGTTTTGGTTCCACTGTTCTCAAGAGTCTGTTCCATTGAGCCACCGGGATACAGGTGCTAGGGACTTGGTCCCATCCAGCAAGAATGAAGGCGAGATTGACAACTTAACATTTAGAAGTTATGTACCTACCATAACGCGTTCCATGTTAGTTGTCTTCATCTCGCCTTCTTCTTCGCCCACCCTCCTTCCCCTGGCCTGGACAGATCTTGGAGAGTTCCTATTAGATTGCTTCCTCTGGAGCATTGTTATGAGGACTTCTTTTAGGAACCATGGTTCCTAATTATATTAGGATAAGTCTTTAGCAGGGTTAGTTAGCTGCCAAACGAGATCTGAGGTAGTTCCGCCTTGCATCATGGGATATAGGGTTGCCTCGAGCTGGTAAAAGGAGTTCTCGAGCTAAAGCTAGTGCCGAGTCGGAGCCGAGGATCGGCTCCGAACCCATCCAGCAAGAAGAAGGCGAGATGAAGACAACTAACATGGAACGTTATGGTAGGTACATAACTTCTAATTATTCCTCACAAGAAGAAACTACGTATAAAATATTCCTCATATTTCTACAGTTAATCAGAATAAACTTTAACATATGAGACTGACAGTTCATAATTCTGAAAATCAAAGTTGTAGAAGCATACACTTTTTTCAGTACTTATCATTTTTTTATTTATTTATTTGATATTTGTTTACCAGTCCAGTCTGACTGGGATAACATCCCATTTTCAGTGGAGGCCTGGGGGAAACCTCCACACTGACATAATATAGTTACAGTTAAATAAAGTTATTACAAAGACTAATGCAGAGGAATGACAAATAAAATAAGTAAAAATTCAGCTCCATTTTATACATTGTGGACCTATATATAAACATAGTGCCAACATTTGGACAGCTATAACAAAAGAACATTGTCAGTAGGTAAAGTGTTCACAAGTTGCAATAAGTTGCAATGCATAGAGATGACATTAAACACACTTAAGTACACTCTTTGGAACATAAATGACTAGATAATATAGCCTAGGCAAAATATATTTGATATTTATCTACAAAATAGATTTTACTAATTTCTTCACTCTAAACATAACCAAAGTATGCTGGTGATGGAAGAAGGGAGAGACTAGTTTGGCCTGGGGTAGTAAAGGAGCAGAGCAGGGTTTTAAGTCTTTTAGAAGTGGTTTGAAGTTGGAGAGGTTAGAGGTAGATCAGGTTTGCAAAGAGATAGAACTCCATTTTTAACAACAGAGTACGAGTAGAGACTTTGGCCAGAGGATTTGTGGGGTTTATATATGCTGGGACAATGTTGTTCATTAGATTAAAGTAGTCTATTAGGATTCTAGGAATGGAGAATAGGAGTAAAAGCAGGGCATTCATCGAATTTGTGAATAATGTGTGTGGAGATAAGCTGTTTGCAATCTAAGTAGTGAGGTACAATTCAAAGCCTTAACGGCAATACAGTGGTGGCTGTGGTATTGTTTGCTGTTAGCAAATTTTGCAGCCTTATTATAGCATGTCTCCAGCTTATTTTTAACTGTTACTTGAAGATTGGTAAGGATGGGTGCACTATATGACAGAGATAGGAGAAGATATGTAGCGTCAAACCGTGTTTTGGTGGTGTTTTTATGCCTACAGAGCATTCCTAATTTTTGGTGAGTCTTTATGTTATTTGAACATGCAAGTAAATTTAAGGTTATCATCTCTAATCACTCCCAGAAGTGTGGTAAGGGAGAGTACTTCAGGTTCAGTTTTGTTTAGTGAAAATATTTTGAAATTCAGTTTATTAAGCGTGTGTGATTTCCAGGAAAAATAGCAGTAACTTTTTTTTTTTTTTTTTTTTTTTATAGGGTTGAGTAGAAGCTGGGCATTATGGAGCTATTTCTCAACTCAGGAAAACTTCTTACTTGATGTAGAGGAGTTGAGGCAAGCTTTAGATGCACATATAAGTGCAGAATCATCAGCTGGACCTAAGGTAGTATAGAGGTCATTGATAAAGATATTAAAGAGCAGGGGACCAAGAATAGAGCCTTGGGGTACACTAGTGGATACTTGTAAGTGTGGAGAGAGAATATTCTGCCATTTTACAGACTGGAGTCTGTCAGTTAAATAGCTATTGAATCACAGTAATGAGGAAGGAGGATAGTCCAAGTTGAAACAGTTTATACAGGAGATTAGAGTAAGAAACTGTATGAAAAACTTTTGACAGGCCAAGGAATGAGGAGGAAACAAATTTACCGAGTCTCTGGTGAGGGTTAGGTTAGTGGGTGGTATTTCTATGAGTATAACCTGGAGTATGGTGACTAAGTAAGTTTATATAGGCTCCAGAGGTTGTAACTTTATTAGGGTCAGAGACCAATATTGTGTATAACCATAAAGGTTTATACTGCCTGAGGTAAAGTCTGATGTAGGGTTTTGCCAGTCAATATTTACAACTCCTAGTATTTTTTTATAAGGTATATAATTAGTTGTTCAGGAGAGGATTTCTTCTAAACTTGTTATTTCCAGGTGGGATAGAGACTGTAACAGAACACAGCTGTTTTTTTTTTTTATTAAGCTTTAGCTGTGATACTAACATTTCAGCATTTTGCAATTTTGGAATATTCTGTGAATTCTTGTGAGGCCTATCAGCTCTGATACTACTGTAGCCTGGAAGGAATAGTTCAGAACCATTAATGTGAGGTTTAAGCCAGGTTTCTGTGATGGCAAGAATATCAGGGTTAGACAGTGATATTCAGGCATGTAGTTCTATACTTTTGTTACAAATGCTACAGGGGCTGATAGTGGCAATGTTTAATTTTTTGAAAGACAAGTGGGAGAATGATGGGGTGAGTGGTTTGATGTGCTAGTTTTATTACTATGGATAAGTGGATGCTTAATGATAGGACAGTACAGTTGGGAAAAGGTTAGTTAATTCATAATTTTGTAGAGATGGTTCTTTGCTATTTAGATTAAATGTTTAGATTAATTGGTGAGTTTTGAGGCCTAGGTTTGGGTGGATATTACCCCACTATGTCATTTTTGAGAGGTAGTGTACTGATTTAGAGGGACCTTATGAGTTTTATTTTTTGAATAGGGTGGTGGTGGTGAAGTATTTTGTCCTGAAAATAAAGACAAGGTAAGAGATTAAAAAAGCAGGGAGATATATTGGTATAGCTACTCTTGATTTCACAATGGGCTGAGTAAACGTCAGTAGGAAAAATGCATATAGGTGAATGTATACATTGGTAGGTTGTTAGACAGGATGCTAGTAGAAGCAGAAAGAGACATGATCATTGCAAAAGCTTTTAAAATTTGTCAGTTATAGAGAAGAGGAAAAAGTGAAGTGTAGTATGAAGTGGAGGGAGGCAGAAGTGGAGCTAATGAAGAGAACAAACTGGTGAAGGTGTGTGTTATTAGTTAATTCTAATTATGTAATAAATGAAATGGAGAAGTATCAATATCTGAAGTCAGACAGAGATATAAGGAGCAGAATATAAGTAAGGACACTAATAATGAAATTTAGGTGTATTTAATTTTATGAAGAGCAAATAAGGTAAATGTAATTTCTGTGGTTGGAAGGAGTGAGAGGCTGTGAGTAGTTATCTGTAAGCTGGTCGTATTGGTACAGGTAGGAGGAGTTAGGGTATTATGGTAGGTTGGAATTTGGATTGAGAGGGGTAGACCCAGTATAAAGGAAGAGATGTCAGAGGTGGGTAGGAATGGAGGGATAGGATGGGGAGCAAAGCGAAGCCGAGTGGGATCAAACTGTGTTCTGCAGGAAAACAGTCAGGATTAGCAAAAGGTAAGGAAAAATGCCTTAATAGATTAGAATACAGGAATAGCAGTGGCAGTGTTAAAAAGTAACAACAAAAAGTTGGAAGTATTAACATGAAAAATAAGGAAGCTCTTATCATAGGGCAATAGAAAAGGACAGTTTTTAATAGCAGTATGAGGGTGCTAAAGAGAATAGAACTAGGCCAGCCTATATTAGAAAAAGTAGGCAGGGAGCTAGGAGTGAGAAATATGTAGCAGACAGGGGACAGGCAGCAGCCAAAAATCAACAGCGACTCATTATGCCGTACAACTGAGAGACAAACAGGAGAGTGGCTAGGGTATAGCAGTACAGTAAAGCAGCAGAGTATTCGTCTTCTCATCCTTTTCAGAAATAATAGTATTGGAATTAGTCAAATGTTTAACAGCAGTAAAATAAAATAAAGCTATAGCCACTGGGTCAGATTTGCAAAGAGTGTATAAAAACTTAAAATACTGAGGAACTTTACAAATTTTATCTGCATTTTTAGGGGCAGCAGGCTCACCATCAGGAAAATTGCAGGCAGTGACACACATCCTACAGAGCAGACAGAACTAGAGGAATGGTTGAAGGCTCTGGAAATTTATTCTGTAACAGCTCATAGCATTTTCTGAGGAACTGAGAAACCTCGGTGGTCTCTCACTGAAAAGACTGGCATATTCTGGATATAGACTCAGCGAAAGAGAAACCCTTGGCAGAATCAGTAACTGAGCCATTCTCTGAGTCAGAATCAGAAAACTGAGAAGAAAGCCCTTTATCTGTCCCTTAATCTTCCTGTCCATATTCACCATTTTGTATCTCTTGAGGGGAAAGTATCCCTCTCTTTTTTGTCAGAAACTAGCTTATAAAAAGAAGGATCAATAGTAGCTACTCCTGTCTAAGGAAATCTGAAGAGGAGTACTGACATGATTAGTTTTCTGTTTCTTTTTAACAAAAAATGGGGCCAACAATGTTATTGAAGATGAGCCAACAGTGTTATTGATGGCAGCAGTTTCCCCAGGGATGGACACAACATTCTGACCAAACATGGAAGTCTTCCCTGTTCCCTCTCCTAGCAACAAGAGTGGTTCTCTTGCCCTTACTAAGGGGATCCCAACATCCAAAGAGGACATGGCTAGCCACCTGTCAATAGTGGCTGTAGGTGTTACACCAGAGGAATCCAGGGTAAAAGATGAGTAATCTGAAGAACAAGCTATGACAACAGCAGAGTCTCCCACCTGTGGCTGAGGCAAATTGCTAGCCTGCAGGTGGGGACAAAAGCTCTTTACTTAATGTTTTTTTTTTTGTGGCTAGAAGAAGGACTAATCATGGGACCATAAGCAATACAATACAATAAAGGTTAAAATACAAGGGAAGAAAAGCTCTATCAGCAATTCAATGCAATAAAGGTTAAAGTACAAATCAGGTTACAAAGTGACATACAATACAATAAAGGTTAAAATACAAGGTGAGAAAAAGCTGCATCAGTAATACAATACAATAAAAGTTACAAAGTGAATTTTTTTTTTCAGATGATTACAATATTTACATGCTTGGAGTCTTCTAGTTCTTGATCTTTGGAGCAATAAGAATAAGTAAGAGAGTATAGTGGAGTGGGAGTTAGCAGAGCCTAGTGGGATCCCAGTATTTTATGTGGGGTGAAAGCAGGCGCATTTCCATTTGGAAGATAGGTGAAGGAAAAGTTGGGTCTTGAAGGATTCAGTGTTGGGTATAGTCCTAAGTGAAGGAGGCAGAGAGTTCCATTTTTTACCTAGGGAGAAGGAGAGTAGATGCTGGCCAGCGGGACGTTTGGGTTTGCGGATGGAGATTAGGTTTTGGTGTTCAGATCTTAGTGATCTGTTTGGGATGTATGGAGGAAGGATGTTTTTTGGGGCTGGGCATTTATCAGGGGAGAATATTAACTTTTTTACACAATACATTAAAAAACACTTAAAAGCACATTGCTAGCCCCCACAATTAAAATAAACAGAATTTCTCCACAGAAAAAAAAATGTTTTTCAGTTACTTTAAACAGCTTTTAAACTCAAAGGAAAAAATTGCACTATTGTTTAAAACTATAGTTAAGTCTTACGAGAGTCCATTAAAACACAAACTCATAGCTTAAAAATAACTTTCCTTAACAGGGTAATACAATAAAACAATGTTTTATTGTGGAAGGTTTTTCCTGAAAGGGAACTTATTTGCCCAGCAAAGGAACAGCACAAGCCAACCGTCAAAGCTCAAAAACCTATAGAGGAGCACTTTCTTCAAAGGCAAGAAAGCTCTAAAGGGCTTTGCACCCAAACATGTCTTTTTAGTTAGCTTGAGCTGATTTAGTGTTTGGGTGTGTGGAAGGTGTCCTGAAGGTTTGGGAGCTGGCCAGCTGTTATATCCATGTCAGAATATAAGCTATATAGCTAAGATTACTGCAGCAGTGATGAACATGATAAATATCTTACACAACTGTACTATGTTCATCATTCCCACTGCTACAGTAGTCTATGGAAAGAATACCATAGCCTATTCAACCTGGGAGGAGGAAGAATACAGATCTAGGAAATCCTGGAGAATGATCCTTGATAAACAAATAGTCCAGTATGTAATTCCTTGCAGATATATATATATATATATATATAGATATATATATATAGATATATATATATATATATAAATATATATATATATATATATATATATATATATATATACACACATATACAAAAGATCACACAATTGTTTCTAGAAATCTTCTAGAATCTGCCATTTTCCAATATGCCATCAAAGAATACAAGCCCAATGGTGTGTGTGCCTTAGTACTTGCCTGGAAATAGTTCATCATGGTGGCTATAACAAAAGAAGGCCAGGGACAACTGCCCAGAAAATGTATGACTGACTTGGGTCATCCTTTTTTTAGTCCCAGCATAAGAAATACATACCCATTTGGCTTTTGTAAAGGACTTGGTTCTGTCAAGATACTACCCAAGTTGCCTGCACATGTTCAGAGTATGAAAAAGCCTTTTTCCATGATTCTGAGGGTTAGAGTGGAGCATTGGGAGGCAGATGGCTTGATTCAAAGAAACTCTAAAATTACCATGGACATGAATGAGGGATTTCTTCTTACTTTTACCATACCCCCAAAGCACAGCAGATAGTGTTTACCCACCAAGAGACCTTGCAACTCGGATACCAATCTTGTAGATGTCAGAGCAAAGAAAAGAAATATACAGGTGTGCACCACTTATTGTCCTTCCAGACAATGTATTCTTTACATTGTACTTCACTTAACATCCTTCTTAAAATTAAGTTCCCAGGAAGGAGCAACCTGTTCACAAGGAGATCTCAGGTGAAACCCTCCTATCAAAAACTGTTTTGTTAAGAAAACATTGAGGAAAGAGCTAGATCAATATACAGATATAGTGAACTGGCCTCACGATGTATATAAGCATAATAGTACTAAGGCTGGAAGGTAGTACTTCACACAAATTTTTGCGAAACAGTGGTAAAATCCCAGACAGGACCCTGAATATTAGGTAGGCACCAACTAGAAAAGTTTTCTAAAGGTCCAAATATAATTTTCTAGCAGCAGAATTTATTGCTTTTTTTAGTATCTGCTGCACATCCGCAAAAAAAAAGTGGCAAAAAGAATCTAGGCAAATAATTTAAGATGTAATTGATTTGGGTGAATTGAACTTCCCCTGTGTTGTGTGAGTAGATCTAGATCATGAGGAAACTTGTGGTAATTGCCCTTGACCAGTTCTATAAAATTGGAGAACTAGTATTGCCTAGGTCTTAAAGGATTCACCATAAAAAATTCTGGAGAGCACTTCCAACGTTTGGAAAATACCCTCAAGTATCAGTGGAAAGGGTGGAGTGGATTAAGAAAAAATTATTGAAAGGGAATAAAAAAGAAAAGGCATGTATTGTCTGTTTTGAAAGGATTTTAACAGATCTGTTTGATGTGTTCCCCAGAACCAGATCAATACTTGGAAGACCTCCTTATGTACAGTATCTATGTGAGGGTCCATACTGGTTCTGCTCAGTTGGTCTGCCACAATGTTTTACTCTGATGAAAAGAAAGGTGCTGGGGTGGGAGGGTTATGGAAAGCTGAAGAGCTAACTCTCAGGTGCTTATAGCCAGCTTGAATAGGGGTATGACCTTTTCTCCCCTAGAGTTGTGATATCACCGTGATGTTGAATAACTATTTAAAATGTGTGTGCTCTGTTCTGAGAGACGTACAGGCCTTACACCTTTACTCTCATAGAAACTGTCCTCCAAAGAAACTCTGAGATGTGCATAGGTTTATAGGTTCATAGTTGTTTACTAGGCAGTGGCCACAAGGGCCTTTTTAAGCCTAGCTATGCATCTCAAATCTCTGCCAAGTTCTCATACCCTTGATAAATGTAAGCAGTCTCTTGGAAGATGAAATATGTACAAGAAGTGGCTTGGGAGAAGAACTGATTTACATGTTGCCCATGCCCACTATAGACATGTGTCAATTCAGGGATGAATTCCCTGTTCCCCATCAAATTATCCAAGTTACACTTGAATTGGGTTATGGAGGAACTCTGCTTCACATGGATGGGGAACCTGTTCCAGAGGAGGGTTAGTGTCTGGGATACATACCTCTCTGTCCAGCAGGTCCTTCTTATATCACAGACAAGGGTTAGGTCTTTAGAATGTGTAATTCAGGTACTATTTGTTTTGGGTAGGGTTTGACAATGGCTTGTATGCCAAGCATAGGTCTCCCCTCAACAGCCTGTAGGAGACAGAATACAGGGATAGAGCCCTGAGGCAGCCTGCATAGGACATGTTACTTACACCCTGCATTCTTTTACTGAGGAACCTCTTTGGACATTCCAGTTGTTGGATGTGCCTGCTTAGGTATATACCAAAAGGAGCATTGTACTCATTGATAGGTCTGATGAATGCTGAATACAGTGGAATAATGACTTCCTTGGACTTAGATGCCATACCTTTGTTTATAAGTTGTGCAACATAGAATGATTTCCTCACCACTGTAGACACGTGATGATCAAAGGCTAGATTACTATCTATGTGTGTCCCTAAGTCCCTGACTACTGGGTCATCTCTAAGGGGTGTGTTGTCAGCATGATAGTTACCAGGGATGGATGACTTCCCAAAGGATACTATTATGCATTTCTTGGCATTTAGTTTTAGTCTATGGCTCTGACACCAGTTATTTGTCTGTGTCAGCCCTTCCTGGAGAACATTTGTGTCAGTGGTGGATTCTATGACTGCTCCTAATTTGCAGTCATCTGCAAATTTAGTCAGTTAAAGGCCATTAACATTGGCTTTGATTTCAGAGAAGTAAATGTCAGAAAGGAGTAGTCCCAAGATCAATGCCTCAGGGGCTGTGCTTGTGACTGGCCTCTTTGTAGAGGTGGAGTCCCCAATTCTAACTTTGTGGGTCCTGTTTGTGAGCCATCTGGCTACCACCAGGTGACATAAGAGTTTATACCTAACCTTTTGAGTCTGTCAACAATGCCCAAGTGGGGTATTGTGTCAAATGCATTGCCAAGTCAAAGTAGGCAGAGTGAACTGTTTTGCCATCATCCGTTGCTTTGCTGACATTCTCAAAAAAGTCCAGCAGGTTCCATAGACATGACCTGCCCTTGACAAAAACAAATTGGGTTGGATCTAGTGTCTGGATGTTTCCTGTTTTATTATTGATCATTTCCATAATAATGCTTTCCATAGCTTTGTATATGAGAGTAATGAGACTTATGGGTCTGTAGCTTCCAGGGTCTAATGATGGCCCACCTTTGTAAAGAGGGATTACTGTTGCTCTTCTCCATTTGTGAGGCACAAAGCCTGTTTGGAAGCTACAGTTAAATAGCAATTCCAGAGGGCCTGATAGACATGTTTTCTTGCAATTTAGAAGGTACCCTGGGAAACTGTCTCATCTCACTGATGCAGTGATCTTGGCCTTAGAGAGTGCATTAAGGACCTGTTCCCTAGTGATAGTAGGGGGAGTTGTATTTGATGGTATTTCCTGAAGGAGGGCTGAGGAGAGAGAGGGATAAAGTTGGAGATGAATTTGTTAGCCAGTAGGTTTGCTATATCTTCTGGCTCAGTATTGGTGGCTGAATTAATAATGAGCTCTGCATGCAGTTTTCTATTCCCTTTAAGGTTGCAGACATGGCTAAAGAATGCCTTCTGGTTTTCCTTGGACTGTGAGGCCGAATTTACATCAAATTGGGCTTTGGTAGACTTTATTTGTCCTCTGAGTTAGTCGTCTGTTTAGACTGATGCGAGTGCTTTTTATCCTGCTAAGTGCTATACCTCCTAATTTTTGCCATTATTTTCTTCCTTCTGTTATTCAACCTATTGAGGTTGCAACTGCACCAGGGTGGCTTGTTTTTTTGAGTTAGTTCTGTACTTCTTCCTTTTGGGTACAGCTCCCTCTGTGCAGCTATTAACATGCTTGTATAGGTTTTCTGTGAACAGTTCCACATAGGTAGCAGTATTCTCAGGGTTTATGGGGGCTTGAAATTTTGGTAGGTTATCACTTAATAGTAGGAAGTCAGCCTTAGAGTAGTTCCTGAATATACCAGGCTTAGCAGGGGTTCCAGTTTTCTTTGACATTACCAGAGAAGACATTACACTAGTGGCTGTGCTGCACTCCCCCATATTAGTGAGAAACAGATCCAATATGTTTGCACCCCTGGTCAGTGTATTGAAAATATGGTCCAGGGAGTTTGTATTTACAAAATCCAGGAATCTCTGTGCCTTTTTGTTTGGTGTTGTATATGATTCCCAATTAAGAGCAGGTAAATAAAGTTGCCCATGAATATGGTATTTGGTTGGATGATGAGTGTTTCCAATAAGTTTAAATACATTTTATGGGTTTCCTGGGTCATATAGGGAGACCTATAGCTTGCAAGGAAGTGGTATGGAATTTTACCTATGGTTGTTTGAATGTGGAGAAGCTCAAGTACATTCTCCTGTTTGACCAGCCTTGAGGTACATTTATTTTTGGTGTAACTTGTGACATCACCTTTAGTCCCTGTCTGTGTTGCAGCTGGTCTAATTGTGTGGAAACATTATAGACTTGCACTGCTGGTGTGTTCCCTGCAGCTTTAAACCATGTCTCAGTAACTGCACAAATATCAGAATTCAATGTGCTGAAGAGATTTTTTAGGAAGTGTTTCTTTTTTTTTTTTTTTAAAACCCCAACACTGAGCAGTAACACCTTTATATTTCCTTGGTTTTGAATTGCTATGTTGGAAGTACTTTCAGTCTGGCATTGACCAAAAAAGGCACTATGGGGGAGGGTAATGTTTTAGCTAATATTTGAAAGCCTAGAGGGGAGAAGTGCAGACCATCCCTGGCAAAGCAGCATGGTCTGTTGACCATCTCCTTCCATGCTGACAAATATTACACCCCCCTTAGAATGACACCAGAAACTAAGCCAATTAAATTCAGTCATATTCTGTTCATATTGTGCCATCATCCTTGATGAAGTTAAAATGTTGCTAAATGCAAGGTTGTCTTGAAACAAATATTGATTTAGAGGATGAGGAAAACAAAGGTATTTTAGCACATATAATAAGTCCCCACCATTGCAATTCCATGTATCAGCCATTAGAGGTAATGTAGTTAGACTTGTAGTGCAACCCAGATACAGAAGTTCAAAGATCTTACAGGTCCCACGGTACCATAAAGTATTCTCCAATGAATAAAAGTAACATGTTTTAGAGGGCTGATATCTAGAATATTGGATCTTCCCCAAAGATTGAAAGGGCAGAAAATTAAAAAAAACTGGACTGGACTCATGACAAGGTCTGCATTGTCAGAAGCAGTCTGAAATACCAGCCTTTAAAATACTGGCACTGGTTAAATGACTGATGACAATCAAAGCAGAAGTACCAGAGGAAAAAAAATCTAGCTGTTTTTTGAAGGTGGAAAGGAATCTCGCCCCACCCAGAAAAAAAGTGTTTTTTGCATCCCATGTCAAATGTTCTCTACTTGAATCACTTGTACTCCCTATGTGTTTGTGGCAGTTAGTTGCCAAAAGGGAAAGAACAAAGCCATCTGATGATACAGGTATTTAGGAAATAAAATGTGGAGGAAAGACTGAAAAGTAAGGTAGTATGTTATTTCATTCTAAGATGTAGTACTTTGATTAGAATAACTGAAGGATACTAACTAGTGCACTTTATTTTGACTGCTTATGCAAAACTCACATCAGTGCTGTCACTGGAGTGGACCAGTGAATATTTGTGCATGAGGCTGTGCTGTGGGTAATTATGAAATATTTTGCACATACAAGAGGTAGGTAAAATTGAATAATAACTGCTACATTATTCTCTGACCACTTTTAATCTGTCTCTCAGCTGTAATTTATAGTCAGCAAAGTAGGATAACACTCAATTTAAATATATTCAACTCAGTTATAATGAAATGTGTAATATATTTTGCGTAGGGTATTTCTTCACTGCCTACATAACTACTTCACAAATGTTACTGTCTAGGTTTTTTAATGTTAGATTTTAATCTGCATTATGAGCTTACCATCCTCCTGTTTGGAATGCGTTAAATTCACTTGAGGACATAAATCTGATATACTAGTTCTTCTATATCCAGTTTGCAGGTTGTTTTATAAGGCAACAGGATCATTCTCATTTCACTAAAATATGTTCATAATATTTGAAGCAGTATGTATTACCACCTTTATATCCCTGTGGCCAGAATTCAGACATAATGCATATCAAGGCCAAAGTGTGCACTTTTGAATTCATGCACTATAAAGACATCTATCGTTTACATATTTGTGTGCATCCTAACCATACTATTTAGATCTGCCAGACAGTGCCTTGCGAAATCCAGTCTACTGCACCTAATATTGGAAAAAACTGCAAATACCTGCTAGCATTTTGGGGGCCCCCCAGCAAGTTTCAAGTTGGGGGCCCTATCCAGGAGAATATAAAGTGTGACCATGTTGCCATCACACCCCCTTCCCTTTCACGCTCATCCAGCACTATTTAACAATCATTGTATAGTGTTACTAGATTCAGACCATCAAAAAGACTTGAAGTGCCAAGTTACATACACTGAGTGGCATTTACTACAAATGTTACATTATGACAAGTCCCTGTACCACAGCAAGGGAGCCACTCAGAGGTATACACACATACTAACTGGCATTTAGTAGCAATGTTGTTACATTATGACAAGCCTCTGTACTGCATAAAGGTAGCCAGTTCCACAGAGGTACACAAAGAAATCCACACTGACTCCCACACACAGGACAGAAACACAAGACAGACAGCTACCCAGACTCTTGCACACAGGACATAGACACCCACACATAAAGACAGCACTACAGCAAAATTGAAAATTAAGGATTTAAAATACTTGGCTTATAAACTAATAATGATGCTAGAATGAGATTTTGCAGTAGTGTGCATTGTGTAACTCCACATTTTTGATGAACATACCAAAACTACCAAACATCTTGACATTGTGCAACATTCTCAAAGCCCCCTATCAACCTCCTAACCTCTCAGTATATTCCAAAGCCAAAAATAACCACAGAACAAAGGTGTAACACTAGGGATAGTTACAAACATTTCTATGATAAAATTAGAAAGATAATAGAATAACAGAGTTTGCATTAACATTCATTAAAATAATCAGTACATGCTGCAGAATTCTCACCCCTCGCAATGTCTCAGCACAATTCTAGAGGAGGTAAAAAAGAAAATGAAAAAACAAGGCAAGGACGTAACATTAGGGATGTAAAACAATGTGCTTATGAACTAATAAAGATGGTAAATAGATTTTCTAGTAGCATGCATTGCTTGAATCCACATTTTTGATGAGGAACAGACTAAAAATAGAGGGCAAACATCTAAACATTGTGCAACATTCTCACAGCTCCTATACCTCTTCTAACCTCTCAGCTTAACAATTCCAGACATAGCCAAATAAAACTGCAGACCAAAGGCATAACATCAAGGATAGTTTAAAACATTGCTATGATAAAATTAGATGGTAGAACTGGGTTTGTATTAGCACGCGTTAAGCCATCAGTACATCAGTACAGTACAGAATTTTATTCAAATTGACAGTCTCTGACTGCAGTTTCTTATTTTCTGTTTTCACACTGGTAGAGCTGAAGTCAAGCTGTTGATCACTGTGAAGACATCTTGGAAGTCCTTGGAGACTATGCTTTTATCAAATTAGGGTTTGGTGCATAGTGTCCTCCACCAATTGATTAAACCTGGTAATCTGCTATAAACATTTTTAAACCAAGGTGAGGTTTCCCATTGCCTTCTTATAGCATAAAGCTGCAAATACCTCCCTTCCAGTACTCCAGAGGTTCCCCTGACTTCATCCCATGTCAATACTCTGTCTTTTAACAGTAATTGATCCCAATATCTTAAAGGTGTCTTTAATTTTCTCCAGTCCTCTGCAAAGTCAGGCCTTACCATGCTTTGTATTAGCACTCCAATTGGCAATATTTGTATTTTCCATGAATTATATGTCTTTCCTACCATAAGAGCAGTAACTGCCATACACAACTAATGTAAGTATGGTGAGTGTGCTATCTTTCCCTCCTTCCCCCAAAAAGATTCTATATATCAGTTGAACCTAACCAGTCATTATTTACCAGCAGCATTCTTTTCCAAATTTGATCCAGATCGCTCCAGCTTATTTTGGCTAACATAGCAATCATTGCCTTATAGTACTTGTCTATACTAGGTACAGCCCCCATATCCCTTGAAAATATTAATCTCTCTTATTTCACTCTCACCTTATCACTATGCCATATGAAATCCTGCATCCATTTTTTTAGCTTTTGTAACATTCCTTTTTTGGCTATAACCTGAAAGATTGCCGTAAGTGCAGGAAGCAGGGTTCTATGTGACAATGTAACATGGGAACTCTCTGATCTAATTCCAGATCTAATAATATTCACATTCTCAAGTTCCCTCTGATCTTTTCAAAAATAGCCTGATAAGACTTTAACATAACAAGTAAAATTCCCACATATCTAAATTGAAGTTCTTCCTGAGTTTCTAGATTAATTCCAATTGCCTTAGTCTTGCCTTCATTTATCTTATACCCTAACATTTCCCCAAACTGTTTCAACATTTTCATTAGTTGTGGTATATCATCAAGACGGTGCTTTAGTGTGTCAGTTATATTATCTGTGTATGATGCAAGTTTAGGTTGTAGACTGTTCCAGTTAAAGCCCCTAATGTGAGAAACTCTTATCCACAATGCCAAAAGTTCCAAATGTAAAGCAAATAATAATGGGAAGAGATGGGACACCTGTCTAGTCCCTTAGGACAGCCAAAATTATTCTGATAAATCCCCTATCACCTTGGCTCTTGTTGATTAGTTATGATACAACCTCTATGAAATCTTAACAAACTCATCAGAGACGTTCATGCTTTCCAGCACCATATTCAATAAACCCTAGTCTGCTCTGTCACATGCTTTTTTTACATCAATGAGAGTATTGATATTTTTGTGTGTTCTAGATTAGCCTCTTTAATTATCATTAGTGTTGATAAGATATTATCAAAAGTGCTCCTTCCCTATATAAACCGCTTTTAATCTAGATATATTATTGTTGGTAGAAACAGGCCTAACTTTGCCACCAAAATTGCCATATAGGTCTTATAGTTATGATTTAAAATTCTTATTAGTCTATAGGTATTCAGATTTTTAAGATCCTTACCCTGTTAGGCTATCACAGCTACAATACCTTCTTCCCAAGAACTTGTAACTTCCTCTCCCTGTAAGATTTTAGTAAACAAAAGTTTACCCAGATCTGCATTACTTTTTCTTTTGATAATTCCCATACTTACATAGGTAGCAAGTCAAGTTCAGGAGTTTTCCATTCAGTTCTTTTCCCAGAGCATATCTAACATCCTCTACTGCAGCTTCTTTTATAAGATTGGCACTTATTTCCCTGAGTTAACATTGGAAGTTATAATTCTGACAATAAAGTTCTTATCTTTCTATCCCTGTCTATACTACTGGTTTGCCCTTCATACAGAGACACAAAATAGGACCTGAATATCACTCTTATTTCTGGTAAGGTCTGTGTAAGTTCCCCCTTTAGAATCTCTTAATTGATCTACTGCCCTTTGCACTGCCTGTTGTTGCAGTCTAGCTACCAATAGCTTTGAAGATTTGATGTGCTCACAAGAAATGTTTGTTTGAATGACATTCTTATTGCCCATGTCCTTTCTTCAACCATTTTCTGTACTTGGACCTGTTTGTCCTTCTTCCAGTTTCTAATATTTAATGACCCCCTCTTTTTTCCTGCTTGTAAATCCTTATGCTGTCTCTTCAAACCTTATTTAAATTCTTCTCTAATATTCATTGACTCGTATTTTTTTTTTGCACTTGTGTTTTCAATTAACACTTACCATTATCTCAGTTTTTTCCGAGCTAGTCTGCTGCCTGTACCTCTTTTTGTCTACTTCCTGTTCACTAAGTATTCTGTTCCAGTCTCCAGCTAATAACAAAAATCATTCAGCAACGGCATTGATTTATAGGATTAGTTTCTTAATAGTTGCATATTTTGCCTGCAAGGGCAGATAAATGGATATTTTTTTTTCACTAAATATTTTTTTTTATTATTTCAAATAAGATGTCTTAAACATTACATGAAATAAAGATAAATACCATATTTACAATTCTAAAACATTACTAACTTCAAACCATTATATAACTATTTACATTGGTGTCTATGCAAATAACATTGAAATTCTATATTATATAGTTAGAAACATAAGATGATATATCTTCTTCGATCTTTTCGAGTATTTCCAGTGCTTCATCCAAGAGTAATAGTAAGAAGTAGATCTTTTAGTTCTGTTCTTCACTGTTAATATTTCCATGTGAGCAATTGTTGTTGTTAAAGTCTCAAATTCCTTGAACGTAGGCGAAGCCTCATTTTTCCAGTGTATAGTTATGATTTTACATGAAATTGCCAATAGTGACCATAGGATTTTAGTGTCTTTTTTGGTACACAGTTTGGAATAGGAGAGTTGAATAAAATTAAAGACTTTGTTAATTGAAAATTATCATTATAAACAGTCTGAAAAAAATAGTTAATGGATTTCCAGTACATATTGAGACATATACATTCATAAAAAACATGCTGCCAATCTGCTTTTATCTTGGTATGGCATCTCCAACATTGATCTTCAATAGAATACATTTTGGCTAACCTATGTGATGTATAGAAACTTCTGTATAGATATCTCCAAGTGAATAATTGCCAGTATTTTGATAATGTAGAAAATTTGGAAGATTTTAGAATATTGCTTTTTTCTTCTTCAACTGGAGGATGGTTGTTTATTCAAGTATAATAATCCCAGTATGATTTTTCATGATAGTTTTTTGTTTTTTTAACAATTTTATAGATATTAGACAAATAACCTGTACCCTGATAAGGCTGTTTTGTGATAAGAATAAGGTATTCAATGAGTTTTGGAGCTTCTTGTCTAACTGAAGGTTGCATTTGTTCTATTTTATTTATAAGAAAATGCCTTAGATTTTGTAAGAATAGCCAATTGTCTTTATTTATATTATAATTATAAATTATCTGTTCCTTTGTTAGAATGTTCCCTTTCTCTATAAGTTGATGCCAAAAGAGTAATGTTTCTTCTTTAAGTATATTTATTTTAGATATTTGGAATGTATCTAGAATATTTGGTGTAAAAGCTATAGGGAAAATAAGAAAAATCCAAGAATTAATATTTGGTATTTTGTTTATATATGTTTTTAACACTGAAAGTGTAGAGCTTACATAGTTTGATGACAATTTTTTAATATTATTCCTTTTCCCTAAAAAATAATCTTTTAACATCCATATGAGGGGTGATGGTATTACTGTTAAGTTGTCTTGTATGTGATTATAATTGATTTCTATGTAAATCTGCTCATGGGCTTGTTTCCATATAGGTGTGTATGAATTATTTAACCATAGTGTTATGTTTTTAATAACAGATGAGGTAATATATAAATCAATATTTGGTAAATTAATTCCACCATCTTCCCAATCTGGCAAATGTTTATTTAAGGCTATACGGGGTTTATTTGGAAACCATAGAAAATTTAAAATTAGTTTATTGTATCTTTGAATAATATATTTGGGAGGTGGCAATGAAAAATTTTGTATTAAGTATAATATTTTGGGAAATATGATCATTTTAATAAGATATAATCTGTCTGCTGTTGAAAAGATATATTTATTCCAGTAACCAATTGTTTGTTCTATTTTGTCTAGTATTTTATTATAGTTAAATATTAGAGAATCTGTTAATTCATTGAGTAGATTTATTCCCAAATATAATAATTTACTTTCTGTTACTATATATTTGGAAAATCTTTTGTTTATATTATTATTTTTTTTTTACAATTACAGGGCATAATTTTAGTTTTGTTTTCATTAAATTTTAAGCCTGAAGTATTTTGAAATTTATTCATGGAGTTAAATAGAGCATTCAAAGACTCATTTGCATCTGAGAGAGTTAATAGTATGTCATCAGCAAAGAGCTGGATTTTAAGGTTTAACATTTTATTAATACAAATGCCCTTTATGTTATTGTTTGATCTGATTTGATTTGCAAAGGGTTCTATGAGTAATGCAAATAACAATGGTGATAAAGGCAACCTTGTTTAGTTCCCTTTTTTATTGTTATAGGGCCTGATCTATATGATCCCAGTTTAACATATGCAGTAGATTTTTCATATAGTATTTGGATAAGATTATTAAAATTAGAAGGAAAGTTATATTCTTTTAAAACTAGTGAAAGAAAGTTCCAGTTAACCAAATCAAAAGCTTTATTAATATCTAATGAGATTACATTTAAATCTAGGACTTTATGTTTGCTATAATCTATTAATGTTAGTATTCTTTTAATATTATCTGAAGTATTTCTTCCTTTAATAAAACCTGTTTGATCTTTGTGAATTAAGAAAGGAAGAAAGTGTTTGATCCTATCTGCGTATATAGCCATAAACATCTTATAGTCTATATTGAGTAATGATATTGGCCTATATGAGGAACACTGCTTCTCATCTTTATCTGGTTTGATAATTGGGGATATCAATGAATATTTCCAAGAGGGTGGTATATTCAAATCTTTATTGGCTATATCATATACTTTTAATAATAAAGATATGGCTTGATTGGGTATTAATTTATACATTTCTGGTAGCATATTGTCTGGGCCAGGTGCTTTATTTGTCTTGAGCTTTTTAAATTGTGATTTTAATTCTGTCATATTGATTGGTTTGTTTATAATGTCTGTTTGTTCTTGTGTTAATTTAATATGAATATTGTTTTCTAGGTATTTTTTTATATCCTTAGTAGGTGTATCTTGAGTATTTATGGAATTATCAATGTTAAATTGGAGTCTGAATGCTTCTAAAATATCATTTAGTTCCGTAACTCTTTTGTTAGTATTAGGAATAAATATTTCTTTTATTTGCTTAGATTTAATTATTTTTTTGTTCTATTAGTTAAGTATCTCAGGTGTGCTGAATTAGTAGAGTATGAGTTTATTTTTATCTTTTCTAAGTTAATCATAATCTTATGATGTAGCAATTCTGTATACTTCTTATTGATTTGTGTAAGTTCTTGAACTTGAGTAGCATTACCCTTTTGTATTTCCAGTTTCAATTTATCTGCTTTGTTTTGTAAGTCTAGCATATCTTTATTCCATAACTTCCTTTTATTTATGTACCAGGATAATATCTTCCCATATGTAACTGCTTTTAATGAATCCCAGACATATATTTCTGAAATATCTTCTGTGTAATTTATTTCTAGAAAGTTTTTGATTGTTTCTTCATAAAATTCTTTGAAATCTGTCAATTTTGTGATATAGGAAGGTATCCTAGTAATGGGATTTGAATAAAATGGTGTAAGCTCTATCTCAAAGACTATGGCATTATGATCAGATAAGGGGCAATTTATGATTTTGACTTTGTCGATTTTTGTTATTAGGTCATTGGCAACATATATTCTATCAGTTCTAGAGTTAGTTTTATATCTATGAGAATAAAATGTAAAGATTAGTGAGTCTGGTTCTGCAAATTCATTTATATCCTTTAAATACAATGTATCTATAAATTTTGATAGTGCTTTAGAGATAGGTTGTTTTCTTCTTTTGGATTTAGAATCTGTATCTTTTTCATTCATTATACAGTTGAAGTCCCCTGCCAATATCAGGCTACCCTTAGTTAAATGAATTATCTCTTCAAAATGCTGTTTAACTGTTTTTAATCCTAGTCCTGGGATCCAATATAGATTTACTAACGTATAGATTCTCTTATTTAACTCTGTTGAAACTAGACAAAACATACCTGATGTATCTTGACGAGTAGTGATTATTTTAGGTGTTATAGTTGAGTTGCAAAGTAGTATACCTACTCCTCTTTTTTTTGTTTTGTATTGAGAGTTTATTAGTACTGTGTAATTATTAATATTTAAGTTGTTTATATCTTTATCTAATAAGTGTGTCTCTTGTAAAAAGACTATTTGTGGTTTATGTAAGTTTATGTACTTGAATAGGCTTCTCCTTTTATTTAGACCATTAACATTTATGGATAAACATTTCATTTCCTAGTTTTGAGTTTGTTTTATGTGTGAGTTTATGTAAATATTGTTTATTCTTAGTTCCATCTTGAATACAGAATTCAAAAAGTTTTTCTTGTATGATTTTTGCATGTTTCTGAGTGACACCAAAGTGATAGAATAAAAAAAAAACAAAGAACTTCCAAACTTGTAATTCTTAACCTTAAAAAACATTCCCTATCACTATGAGGTAATATACCTCTTTGTTTGGTTAGTGAATCTAACCAAACAAACTTTCTACCCTCACAAATAATATTTGGATCAGTTTCTCTTATCCTCTTAGTTTTTAAATAAAGATAATTGAATAATATATTAAGATAACCTAATCAGCTAAAATATATACATATATTTTTTACTCATCTTATTGTAATTCAATAATACTTATTTCTAATCAGGTTTCAAAAAGGTACAAATATTTTGATTAAGGTAATATAATTTCAAAATAATTTAGGGTATTAATAAACATCATGTTAAAATCTATAACTGTATATTTCATACATCTGTTGAAAACTATTTACTGACATTACTGTATAATACAATACCATTGTTGTGCAATTGTTTTAGACTACTCAAGTCCAAAACCAGTGTTTAAATTAATATTTGCAAAGTCATATTGGAATAAAAACATGAATAGTTCTGAAATCACATCATATTTCATGTTTAACATAAACTGAAATGCAATACAATGTACAAGTATATTAATATTTCTTTAGTAGACATTAAATATGTTCCTCTGATTGCATTTTTCAGCTTTTCAAAGATTATTCCCATGGCTGGAGACAACAAGATCACAATTTAGACATCTCCCTTATCCAAGAGACTACTTATAATGTTGTTACTTGATTGAGTGTTTTGTTAACACTTCTATCAACTTTCAGAGGGACTTTATATAATCAAAACTGACACAGTACAGAGGTAAAACTGCAGTGCACTTGACCACATTTTTAAAGCAAACATCTATGTATATCACATATTAACTGTTACAGCTTAGACTGACACTTAACCAGTGAGTTTATCTGATGACAATAAGTGCTGGAGATATAATTTTGACTTACTTAACACCAGTATTTTAATCTTATGACTGAATAAAAGTATACTGGAGAACATATCAAAATAATGGAAGCTGCTAAGATTTAAACTATTATGTATGAAAATGTTACAGGTTAAAATTCCTAACCCATTTTGCAGTAAATAGACAAAATGTATTTAAACTATGGGTTAACACCTTTATTATGTCAAAAAGGTGTTTAAGAAGCTTGTTTTTCCTCTAACATCAGAGGATAGCTATGGTGATCCATGCACTGCAAGAGTATTATTTATCCTGGTAATTGCTTTATGACTGTATATAGAAATATTTAATTCAAATCATTAACTGGCATTACAACAATATTTCTCAGAAAAGTTGTTTTATAGTTAATGACTAGATAGAACGCATCATTGAGAGGATACATTTATCAAATGTCAAATGCTTTAGCTATAATATAAGTGTCCCCTCAAATTAATCCCCAATGAATTTACGGCTTACTAAACTTGCAGACTAATATTGGCATCTTTTCATGTAGTCATATTGGAACATGAAAATACAGGTCTGCTAATTAGGAACAATCAGGCTCTCAACTGCTAGATAATACATTTGTCTGCAGAAAGGTTTAAGAATTACAATTGCATTGTCAAGCATTTTTGTGTACACTAACAGTAACATGATATACCCGCATACACTAGTATTGTGTAATTCTTGATAATGTAAAAAGCCAGGTAATATTATAAGAAGGGTGAAGCCACAGCCAGGTAATATAATAAGAAGAGTACAGCTGCAGTCATTATTCAGATGAGCAAACGGGAACAGCATGAGACATCTAAGGATGGATAGCTCTTTGAGTACCTGCCACAATGTATGTGCATGATAAATGAATATTAATGTCATTCATTTTCTCTTCACCCTACCTTTCCATTTTGCTGAACACCCACCCTTGCAGACTATTGTGCTTTCTATCTAATTCTGCTTACTTTTACCCAGCAGTACAACTCCTGTCCATCTTCCCTCTCATTACTACTTTGTGCTAATAACATAGTCCCTACTTGTCAATTTCATATGTTCTGCCTGAGTTGTGTGTGTTTCCTGTTGCATTAGCACTTGTACTTTTTCCTTATTAATTAAATTCATCATGTTGCATTTTACTGGGCTAGTGACTCATTTTATTACATTCTTTTATTTTCCCCAACTCCTCAGATGCTTCAGCTCTGCTGACTGTTAACCACACCAAATGATAGATCTGTATAGGGGCTCACAACTCTTAATGTGTGTAGTGTGAGTTGCTTTTACAGACTTATGTTTTGATCAGTAAGTTAGTCCTTGAACACCTGTCCCCAGTCCTTTCAGTGTAATACTAAACCTCTTAAGTGCTGATTTACGCACAGCATTGTGATTTCCCCCTCAATTTTAGCCTTGCTCCTCCTAGTTTTATACATGTTTGTCATCATATCAGACCTTTTAAGGGTACATACGTTATATTAAATAACTAAAGTAAGCCTAAGCAAAGTTGTCAGTCTCTAGCTGTATGATGCATAGAGTGTGAATACAATTTTTTTGGAAAAGTAAGAAAACGGTCCTTTATTTGTGTCCCTTAAGTATATACATATATATCTATCTCTGTCTATCTAGCTGTCTCTCTCTCTCTCTCTCTCTATATATATATATATATATATATATATATATATATTTTTTTTTTTTTTTTGGAAGTGTTTTGATTTTTATGGGTCAGAGGTATGTTTCTGTCCATGACCGGTAACCACACAACTACATGCTGGCCATTTAAGATGAACTGGCACCGCTGTGTCATACAGGTTGGTTTGCAAACTTAAAGCAGTTTTGCAGTAGACAGAACAAGAGCTCTGATAAAACCCAATACCATTGTCAGCACATTTCTGAACCATTAAGCTTCAAAAGGTGGCCATCTGAAACTAAAAAGATAAAAACATGACCAAGCAAATCCCAGGTCTTACTTCTTAGTCACTGCTTTTTTAATGTATTTAACAAGCATTCTTGCTGGTGAAGGGCAGTATAAAAGGGGGGCTTGCCTCAGCCACCTTTATCCACAGCTGCTTGGACTTGGGACACCAAAGTTCTTTAAGACTGGCAAGCAAAACATCATACAGCATTGACTAAAGCTGGAGTTCAAAAAGCGATCAGTATAATGAAGTGGTCATTGTTATAATAACTGGTGTCCACTTTCATTCTTGCTTCTAAACTTCAATTTGCTTGGTGTTGTTTAAATAAAGAAAACAATCCCAAATTTTTGAAGGTCTTGCAAAGCCTGTGCCCACTACCACCTATCCTTGCTAGGTTCTCCTGTTGAGGTTCCATGTAAGAAAAAAAAAAAGAAACTAGAACTTGCTCCCAGGCCACTGCTGCAACCAGTCAGGAAACTAGAATTTACTTCCCTGGCTGCTGCAGCCAATCAGGTCCCTTGCTTCACTGAAGTGGACCTGATTGACTGCAGCTTACAAGCAAGTTAAAAAAAAAACGGAATCGCACAGTGAAGTTATACAGCCGGGCAAATGTTTAGCAGGCGCTGAACAAGAAGCGGAGAAGACAGAGAAGCCCATGGCTGTTTCTTGTGGGGGCCTTCATATGCAGGGAGATAATCAGAGGCTCCCCGCAGCCACGGGTTTGGTGGGTGCCTAACACCGGCTGTGCAAACAGATCATACAGTAGTGACTACCAAAACCACTGCATCAGTTATCTTTGAAGCAATTTATTGATTATGTCTTGATGGAGAGCACATGTAAAATTAACCTGTGTGCATTTGTGTAGTTGAATCCATGTAATACTGGGACAGTTGCACTGCCAGGGTACTACTTGAACCACTCCAGACCACAACAAGCATATTTTCAGCCTTATTTCAATTAGTTGGTCAATTCTAAATCGTGTTCATGTTTAGCTCTAGTTCAAAGTTTCAGAATTTTATAATATCTTAGGTGTGTCATATTGTTGGGAGGTTGATGCCAATTTATGGGTCCAAACCTGAGAAGATATATGAGAAGACATACACCGAAAGGCTGAGGTGTATTCTTGAATGAATGGCAATTGCCAAGTAGGACTCTGTTGACTTCTATTCACTTACTTGTTTCCTTAGTCTATGCATACGTCTCATGCACTCTTTATACATTATAAGGATTTTATACCTGATGATTATTCTTCTCTTCCCATCCACTATAAATACTGATGATTACATGGCCTAGACCATTCTTTTAGTACTGACATGATACCTTCATTTAATGTTCCTTCTATCATGTGTAGTTTGCTTAAATGTCTCCCACAAAGGCAACAGATACCACAAAATAATCAGATGCTCAGATGATGTGAGGAAAACTAAAATGGTGGTAGAAAGAATGCAGTCAGACATAAGTAACCTATGAAATAACTCCAAAATTGCAAATAATGGAATATACTTCATCCAGCAAAGCCATAATTCTTAATATGCACTCTTTATTTTTTAAGTTTGCAGTATGTCTGCTTTTGATATCAGTGAACAAATTCAAAGTTGATAAAGTCCTTCAAAACAATTTCTCAGAAACATAACCATAACAGATGACATCAGAGTCTGAGAGCTGTCAGATGAAAAAAAAAAGTTTCACCAAGTTTCCCGTACAACTGACTGAGAAATACAAACTTAACTAACTAGATACTACATGGATTGTCTTGAATATACCTCTTGCCCAACAGTAAATGAAAACTGACCATCAGTCCCAAATTAACCAACAATCCAGGCAAACTCTCAGAAATGCATAATTCCCTCACAAGGTGTCATGTAATATAATCAGATTTATTTTTTTAAACATAAATGTTCTAATTCCCCAAAACAGTAAGGCACCATGTACAGCCAAGAGATGAATGCCTGTGCTAAACAATCCAAATTGATAAGTAAAAAACTAACTAAAGATTTTTCTGAAGAGGCTTATCATCCATTTCACTGCCGATAAGTCTCCAGAACTGCAGGTAAACACATAAAGGCACAGGGTAGACCATCAGCAGCAGTACATACAAGCCAGGTGATCTAGCAGTTCTCTTACTTTATATTCCTTTCCTCTTTAGCTGAAGATCCTGATGGAAAACTTACCCCAGAGGTGATCATCATCATAAATAATATGTACTAACACACTTTAAAAGTGCAAAGGGAAAATAAGCTGGGACTAATTAGAAAACAGAAAAAAAATGGGAGTGGGTTGGCAGCCCATTGCTACTAACACATAACGACATATGTAAAACTGTTGCAGGTTCCCATAAAGAATGACGAATTCCAGGAGAGTAGTATACAAATGATTAATGTTAGGACTTGTTTTTGTCTGGGGTTATTCACTGTACAAAAAGTTGATGAAGGCAAACTGCAGCAGGAGTTCAGGAATTAGGTTATTTACAAATATTGTACTCTATTATTTTGATTTATAATTTTTTGGGGAAAAAAATAGTAAAATAAAAGAAATGGACCAGTAAAAATGCTGGTGCCTGTGAATATGGAGAAAGCAGTAGAGGTGCCTTACAGATTTCTATATATTCTAAAGTTTCCATTTGTTTTAAATATTTGAATGCTGATTGATAAAAGCAGTAGGATGTTCTGAAATATGTGCAGTATACAATTTTGGAACACAAAACACATACAGAATTTGCCAGCAGTTTACAGGTGCTTGATAAAACAGTGAGTCTGCCTGGTACTGATCATAATGGAGGCACAGTGCTTTATTCATATTCAGCATCATGAGTCTTGTGTCACCAAACAAAACTGTCTTATGTCTGTGTTAGTTATTACTGGATTCTGTCTGTCTGTCTTTATATCAGCACCTTTCTAGAATAGCTTCTCCTAGATCCACAACTGTGTATAAAAGTATTCCTCTCATTATCTTTGAGCTGTCCTGCTGAATGCCAATCTCTTTATTTGTGCAGCTCCTATTCTGACAACTGCTGAATTTATGGATTTACTTTTTTAAATGTAAATGTTTCAATTTTAATTCCACAACAACTTCCTTTCTTCCAGGATCCGTGTAGTAACCTTGCTCAGTCTATCTTCATGTTTTTTGGTATAGATTCTGTTTGATATTAGTTGCCCTGTCCTGCAGAAAGCTTCCTTCAGCCTATTTCAGGCAGTAATCTAAAAATGATACCGAAAGGATATGGGTCATGTAAGTGACTAGTCTTTCAGCAAGCCATGACACAGTGGCCCCTTTAAATTATACAGGCTGTAATTAACATTTTGTTTACATGGGAACAAGCCTTTATACTTCCTCTTGCAGAAGTTTTCACCTCTTGTATCCCTTTAAACTAATATTACCTACCTAAGATTGCAAAATGTTGGGGTAAGTTATTAAACCTGTTGTTGGGAGTCATACAAGTAAACAATTATCCTCCGAACCATTACAGTACTATACCGAGTTCCATTTTGATAAACCTTTGTATACTTAAGTTTTTATCTGCTCCCCATACTTACAAAAAGTGTTGATATTTATCTCCACAATGCATACCCCATCACATCTTACATTTATTTACCACATCTGACAGTTGCAGAAGCAGGGTATGCCAAAGCTGCTGTGCACCGATTAGCCCAAGTAATTCTCACAATGCTTATTTTAGCAACTGATTTCAATGAAGTTTGTTTTCCAGTAGCATTCTTGATGTTCATAATAAAGGTGTTTGCAACTGAGGAGGAATAATAATAATAATAATAATAATAATAACAATAATAATAATAATAGTGATGATAACAAAATACTAATTTGGAACTTCTCAGAGTACTTATTATTTATTGATTAGTTTCAGGATTACCCAGTAACAGTTATTATACATTGTTACTGAACAGCAACGTAACTATGGAAATATAAACAGATGAATAAATGAAAAAGTAAATGAAATTTATACTGGGATAGTTCGGACAAAAAATTAAATATAACATGGCAAGCAGAGGAAAAAGTGATAGCTGTTGTCAGCTCACTAGATTCAGGAGAGAATCTCTGTAATAAATAGATGTTGGTCCTAGGGAATAAAAAAATGGGATTGAAGGGGAAAATGTTTAAGGTCAGCAGGATGAATGGCTTAACAGTAACAAGTTTGTGTACAGTAGTCATAAAATTAAGGACCTGAAAACCAATAGCAAGCAAGGGAGTAAAGCTGAGATTGGTGTGTGCTTGGATAGGGCAGCCAAGATTATGGAAGTTATTCAAGATTAGTAGAAAGACATTAACTGCGGCATGTAAAGAAAGTATTCATCTGTTCACATATGGAATAGTAAGGATGGGGCTACATTACTAAAGTGTGCAAGAGCAGAATATCTTTCTAAACAAGAGAATACTGATGAACTACTATACCATATAACATTCTGACTTATGTGTGCAGAAAAAAAAATTTCAGTGATGGTTTTAGAAGAAATCTTTTTTTTTTTTAACTCAGAAGTAATTATGTAATTAAGCCAATAATTGGCTTAGTAGAAGTAATCTAAGTAACTTGACCTGGGGCATTCATAAATCTGTAAATGGACAACAGGCCATGTTAAAGGTAATAGGAAATCCTAACCGAGTGAAATCAAAACACTTTCTATTACTGCCAAAATTGTAATCTAGGATAGAGTACAAGTGAATTACATTTGTCTACAGGAGTAAAGTATTATGTCTGAAGAAAATACTCTGCCTTGTCAGGTGTACCTGGAAGCAATGGTTACTTAAGACATACATAGTAACACCAAAGTATGTGAAATCAATAATTGTTCCATGTGGGTTCCAGCATTTTTCCATTTTTTTCCTGCAGAAAGCAATTGTACTCAAAGCAGTGCTTTTTTTTCCTTGCATTTCTAAGAAATGAAATTATGACCAAGGTTTTACATTAAATATTAGTTAATAGGAGTAGAAATGTTATAGTAGGCAAAAACTATTGATTTAAAAAAACCTCTTAGTATTTGTGTAAAGACCTGGTTTAATGTAAGAGCATCAACAGTTGTGCCCTGAAGTACACATGCAGTAGACAGACATACAGAGAACAGGATGTTGACATTTTATTTTGTTGGATGCAACAGGTGAGTCAGGAAGACAACCAAATGCTGCTTCAAGAGATCATTTGAAGCAGAGAATCATTTTGGTAAGGGATGCATAGCTTGCAGTGAAAGACATGTATTATGTCAGAGATAACACCACACCCACAAAGTTCCCTTTGTCAAATGTGTTACTGGTAAATTTACTTCTAGATGAGTAGGTATAAAATGTAACAGACTGGAAGTTAGAATTAATTGGAGTAATCTGATGTCAGAGTTTTGACTGTGTCGAGAGATTATTAAATGCATGACTTAGCCTCAGACAAGGAGACCTGTTTAAAGCAGAATGGAGAGATTGTTATTTCCAAGCAAAGGCTACCAATACAATGTGCAATTAGAACAACAATCATTGACATTGGCTGTTATTCTGAAAACCATAGTTGGAGTATCCTTTACCATAGAAGTGAAAAATGGTTCTGACTTGTTTAATTGAGTACTTGATATAAACCTCAAAAGTCTTCTTCTTATCTTCATCAGGAGTATTTAAAACTGTCTGCTCTAACTTTCTTCATTTGTTTCCTACTTAATTACCCCCTATGGATGATCCCAGTCTCCTATATGGTAAGACAGGAAGTGATTCAACTGATGCTATGAGATTTCAGTGTCCTGGACTGGAATTAAACACCAACAAATTTCTTAATAAAGTGATACGGTGGATGAAGTGATAATGTTTTGACAGAAGAAAATTGGTTGGGGGAATCAGTTATTGTCAAAAAGACTCTTTGTTTAGACAATGAAAGTAACATGTGAAAGATTATTTACAGGGTTAGTCCCACTACTATAGCTGCCTCTTTTCAGGGGAGACTCAAGGTTGTATTTATATACTAGGGGAAATTTGGCCAAGGCATTGGGTAAATTCCTGTATTCTTTTCGATAAGTGCTGTGGGATCTTTTACATCCACCTGAGCTACTACCAACTTAAGCTAATGGGGCTTCAGTTTAACATCTCATCTGAAGGGCAACACATTCAGGAGTATAGCACCCCCTCCCCCTTTGGTCTACCTGGTGTAAGAATAGCACCCACAGCCTTCTTCACCAAAGGTGAATGTGCTACCTCTTGGGCCTCTGACCTTGAGAGGATCTAATGTGCTTTTAAAGCCAAGGGCATGCATTTGTGGAAATACAATTTTAAAATATGTTAACAGAAATGAGCTGGCAACTGTATAAAGGAGCACTGGCATGCAATACACGGTTTATTGTTCCATATTCAGTAGTAAATCGATATACAAGAACAGCTTCAGACTAAAAGCATTGAACTGAATGATAATTATGTCATTTAATAGATCAGAATGGATTTCAGAATTGCAACTTTGTAGAGCATTGCTGGCAAAAATAAAATTTAGGATACTTTTTTTATTTTTAAAGTGCATAGCCATTATAGAAAAATCACATATAACAAAATAAATAAGTGCACATGTTTTTTTACATACAAGTGGTTTAGCCTGAATCCTTAGGAAATGAGAATGTCATGATAGCTACAGTTTTGTTGATCATGTGCACCTGAAACATTTTCCTTTTGCTAGTGCAGTGGAGCAGACCTGAATTTGTTTTGAAGTGCTTAGGCTGATGTGCTATTTATTGTTAACATACAGCAAAATGTCAGATAAGATTTCATTGCTGTTCCAGTGGCTAGTTGGAAATCAAGGCAGTTTTACAAACAAACCCCTCCTTCTTTTCAGCTTTGATTGCATTTGGCTGTTACTCAACAAGGATCTAAGCTTTTTAATCACCTATAGCTTTTAATTAAAATGAACTTATTCACATAAATTGTGATAATTTCTTTTTCCACTTCAGTAGCCTGATTTATTTACACTTACTCATCCTTTTTAGCAGCTGTTGTGTATGTGTTGTTGAAAGCAATTAAATGAAGTGAATTAATCTATGATCACACTCTGAGAATTTTGATGTTAATCAGATTTTGTAGCAGATAATATATAAGTAGCTTGCATCATAAAGCACCTAGTGGATGGAAATTGTCAGTAAAAATGACAATTTAACTTCTTACATTATGTCATGTAAATTATTTTCTGCAGTTATTTGGACACAGCACCCTTCACAGCTTCTCATAGTCGCTAATATTTGAGATGGTGTGACATTTGCTTACATATTTAGAGTACAAGACATAAAGAAATGGAGGAGAAAGAATTTCAGTTTGTTTGAACATTAGAATAAAACATCAGAGATACAGAAAGACTACAATATGGGATAAATTATGTGGTTAAATAGTGCAAGGCATCTGTGCAAGGATGGTGTAGAGATCACTAACTCGCCCAGATTCTCAGACAGGAGCCCAGAGGGAAAACATTCTTCAACCATAAAGAGGAAATTTGAAAAGGGTTAATGTAGAACTGTTGAAGAGTTCAGTATTCCACTGGCATCAAATCTAGAAACAATTTAAAGATGAATTCTCTTCAAGTGCCTGTCTTGTGTAGCCAGTAGTATAAACACCTTAAACAAGGGAGGCAACAGAGCTTTTGGAGTATGGTACTATAACAAGAAATTTTTAAATTTGAGTTTACCTACATTATGTTTGTTTTCTGTCAGCCAGTTTATGGGCTTTCCCTCAAAGGACCTGTACTGATATCGGGTGGTGAAAGCATGTCTTATATATACACCACATTGTTCAATATTCTCATCAGTTCTTCCCACTTTTTTGAGAGTCTAACTTTTCACTGTTATACCAGGGAGAACAGGGTGGGAAGTTACAACCAGTCTGTAACAAACAGTTGTCCTAATAAAGAGATGTATTCCAAATGCTTGTGATTCTGGAGTGTGAATGGAGAATTCCTGCAGCTTTCAAAACATTCCAAGATTTATGCAAACAAAAAGACTAACAAAATACTCAGCAGCCTGCATACGGATCTACAAATGTTTTTACATGTATATAATTCATGAGTGCCAGAAAGTTGAGTCCTAGCTACACTGTTTTCCTTCAAACTGTTTTGATAAACTTCTACTGCATCAAGGCAATGAGAGCACTGTAAACCAATAATTCAAACGAAACCGGACAGGCTGAAGTAAAAAGGTTTAATTATATTCCAGATCACACCGCTGACTTAAAACATTTAAAATAACAAAGAAACTTCTATTGCATGCAGGAACATTTTTTCATGAAAAGGAGAGGATGAAATGAAAAAAAGAATATTTTATATATATATATATATATATATATATATATATATATATATATATGGGTCTACTTCTGATTGTCGAAAACTTACATGTTAAGTTGTCAATCTCGCCTTCATTCTTGCTTGATGGGTTCGGAGCCGATCCCTCGGCTCCGACTCGGCACTTGCTTTAGCTCGAGAACTCCTTTTACCAGCTCGAGGCAGCCCCATATCCCATGATGCAAGGCAGGAAGTACCCAGATCTCGTTTGCCGCTTCGCTTGGGAGGTCTTCTCTTTACCAGCTCCTGGTAAGTAATTCACATTTGTGACATTTAAGCCCCTTTTTAGTTAAAAACTAATTTGTTTTGATAGTTTAACTTTAAATTTAACTTTTCTGACAGAATTCCCTGTCTATTTTAAATTTTTTTAGTCAGTTAGTTTCCCTATCCCATCCCCCCCTGTTAGGGTGTGTGTGTTGGTGTTTTTACTAAATACCTTTTGGTATTTGTTTAATTTAATTGGACTGGTGTGTGTGTGTTGTGTTAAGGCACCATGTCTAAAGAGAGGGTTTCAGGTTTTAAGAAGTGTGACTCGTGCTGTCAGAAGATGTCTCTGACAGACGGTCACACTTCTTGCCTGTACTGTTTGGGCCCTCTTCACCTGCAGGACTCCTGTGCTATTTGTCACTCCTTCAGCCAGAGAGTCCTGCAGGAGAGACGGAATAAGTTGATTCTCAGGGGTCTTCTTAAGCCGGAGGGCTCTCCGGCTAAGTCGGCCCCTCAAAAATCAACTAAATCTGCCAAGACCCAGGCTTCTGTTTCTAAGCCTGTGGCCTCGGCTCCGACTCGTATAGAGTCGAGATCGGCTCCGGCTGGAGCCGATTCTGGATCCACTAAGCTTTCGGCGCCGATGGCTATCGGTGCCGAATCTGCTTTGACCACTGTGGTGTCGGTTCCAACCGGCTCCGACACCCACGTGGCACGGGCATCGGTGTCGGCTCCGATCGGCTCCGACACCCATGTGGCTCAGGCATCGGTGTCGGCTCCGATCGGCTCCGACACCGTTACTTTGGTGGCTGTATCGGCTCCGGCTGGAGCCGATACATCGAGACGTTCTGCCAGCTCCGAGAAATCGGTGCCGACAGGATCAGTAATATCGGCTCCGATGGCCCATTCCAGGAAGAGGTCGAGGTCTCCTTCCTTGGAGCCGATACTTTCGGCTCCGGCCTCGCCTCTTCTATCGGAGCGGAGCCATCGGAGCCGATCTTCAAGGTCATCCAGGTTGTCAGATCATGACCTAGAGAGAGTGGTCAGTAGACTGCTCAAGTCACAGGTACTGGCCCAAATGCTACACAGTCCGTCTCAGCAGACGACTGTTGGTCCACACCCCGTTACAGTTCCTCCTTCAACTCTACCCCAGAGCTTGGAGTTGGAGTCTTCGGGCTTGGTTACTGCTACGACTGGAGGACGGACACCCCCTTCTCTACCGCCAGCCCCTACTCTTATCTCCTCTTCCTTAGAGGGATTCGTGGTCGGGCTTCCATGGTCTCCTCCGAGGGTGAGTGGCATCGGACCCTTGTCGAACCCGCTCTTCCCCTTGGAGCCTCGGCCTTGGTGAGCTCGGCTCCGACATCTGCCTCGGAGACTTCCCTTTCGGTGGCCCCTGGAGTTCCTAGCTCTTGGAGCGGGCCTCTCGGACCTGCCTGGGAGGGAGCATTCGAGGTGATGAAGAGTGTACTGGCCACTAGTATCAGTCAGCAGTCTCTTCCAGTAGCTCCTCCCTCTATTGTACCTGTTGACATCTCTGCCACTTCTCTTGCTACAGGACCCAGAGATCCTCCGCCTCAGGTTTCCACATTGGGAATTTCCCACTCTTCCGAGGATTCTCCTGATGTTTCGGGAGATCCTCCTAGGAAGAGGACTTGTAAGAGGAAGCATGTAGACTCCCGAGTCTGTCACTGGATACTGACTTTGATGAGTCAGAGGGATCCCCTAGATCCTCTCTGAGGATGTCTCCTTCTCAGACATCCTAGAACTTCTGAAACAGAGGGAAACTGGCCCACCAACAATCCCTCTGAGGATGAGTCA
This sequence comes from Protopterus annectens, assembly GCF_019279795.1. NCBI lineage: Eukaryota > Metazoa > Chordata > Ceratodontiformes > Protopteridae > Protopterus > Protopterus annectens. The sequence goes on from NC_056739.1 coordinate 955,807,274, forward strand.
GTATACCTAGAGGCGTTTGGATCTCGGCCCTCCACCTCCTGGGTGTCTCCGCCTTCGACCCCTTATGCAGGTTATTGCTCGAAAGGCGTGGACAGCTCCTGACTCTGTAGAGCCAGTCCCTAGGAGGCCTTCTAAATTTATAACTGCCCCTAGTGACAAACAATTCCTTACCAAGGGTGTCCCGCTGATGCCATGGTGGTGGCTATGCCACCAAAAGGAACTTGCAGATCCTTCTGTGCCCGTCCATCCTCCTAATAAGGACTCTAGGACCATGGATAGGTACGGCAAGCGGATGTTTTCCTCAGCGACCTTTGCTATGCTCGCTGAATTATCTTTGTCACTTCACCAGACTCCAGAGATATCCTGAAGGAGCTGGGAGAAGTAGTTCAGGATCCTACAGCTGCAGGGGCCCAAGAAAAGATTGCTTCGCAGCTAGGAACCCTCAATTCCATTGCTAACTCCTCCATGCGGCTAATATCTTATGCTGCTGATGGAGCGAGTAGAGCCGCAGGCACAGGTGTGGCTCTTAGACGCCAAGCCTGGATGCGGCTATGTGATTTTGTGGATCCCTTTAAGGCGTCCTTCACAAATTCTCCCTTTGATGGGTCAGCTTTGTTTGGCCCTCAGGTGAAGGAAACCTTGACCAGGTGTGAGCAGGACGGCAAGACTCTTTCTGCTGTTGGAGTCCGTTTTCCACCCCTTCTAGGCCTTATCCCAAAGGACAGAAGGGTGGGAAGATGTGGTTCCGTAAATCCCAAGGAGTCACGCCGGATTCACGTGGTCAGTTTACCCCTAGAGGCAGAGGGGGTAACAACAACAGACGCCGCTCTAGAGGCAGAGGGGTCCGAAGAACCAGGGCAACAGGGAGTCTCTTCCTGAGAAGCCCTTTCAGCATCCCTGAGGTGTTGCCCGGCTGTCCCTCCTTGGAGGCAGTCGGGGAAGATTATCACTGTACCCAGAAGCCTGGCATTCCCTCACTCAAGACAGATGGGTACAGTCGATCATATCCAAGGGTTACATAATTCCTTTCGAGGAAAGTACCTTCCCCTCAAGTTCCCTTCCAGATGTACCACCCGGTCTAAGGGACATTCCAGAGTCAGAAATCGCAAAACTACTGCAAAAAAGACCCATTCAGCCAGTTACAATAGACCATTCAGAGCCCGAATCTACTCAAGGTTCTTTTTGGTCCCCAAAAAGACGGGAGACTGGAGACCAATATTGGATCTCAGCAGACTCAAGAAGTCTGTCAGGAAGACAAGAATCCGAATGGTCACTCTTCAGTCAATTCTGCCCTTCTTACAGAAGGACAACTGGATGTGCTCAATAGATCTTCAGGATGCGTACTATCACATCAAAATTCACAGACGCTCCAGGAGATTTCTCCGCTTCGGCTGGGGTCCAGTCATTTCCAGTTCAGAGCCCTGCCCTTTGGTCTCACTACAGCCCCCAGAGTGTTCACCAAATGCATGGCAGTGGTCACGGCTCACCTGAGACGTCAAGGATTCCAGGTGTTTCCGTATCTCGACGACTGGCTCCTGTCAGCCACCACCAGGCATCAGCTTATACAAGCCAGGGATTACACAATAGACCTTTGTTCTCATTTAGGCATCTCAATCAACTTCGAAAAGTCATCCTTATCGCCCTGCCAGTCTATTACCTTCATAGGCGCAAACTTAGACACTGTTCGGATGTCAGCTACCCTTACAGAACAAAGAGTTTCAGACATTCAGACTCATGTCAGGATCATTCTGGCCAGCAAGAAAGTACAGGCCAGAATGGTTCTAAAGGTATTAGGTCTCATGGCTGCGGCCATTACTCTTCTTCCCCTGGCTCGATTCTACATGCACCTCCTTCAGTGGATGCTGTTCACACAGTGGTCATACCAGCAACTCCCAATGCGTCACCAGATTCTGGTGACACAGACATGCAAACAACATCTTGCTTGGTGGATCACATCGTCTCAGGTTCACCAAGGCAGGTGCTTTGTACCCCGTCCCCGATAGCCACTGTCACCACGGATGCCTCCCTGATCGGGTGGGGGTCATTATCAGGGCAGGATGGTTCATGGACGTGGCAACCGTTCGAGTACCATCTGCACATAAATGTCCTGGAGATGAGAGCAGTGCTTTTAACGTTGCAAGCCCTCAACGACTTTCTTCCCGTAGGGACAATTGCAGTCCACACAGACAACATGTCTGTAGTTTGGTATATCAACAAACAGGGCGGAACCAAGTCCTACCCCTTGTGTCGAGAAGCGCTCAGACTTTGGCAATGGGCGATCTCCTCTCATCGGTTTCTGGTAGCAACGCATATCCCTGGGAAAACCAACATTATAGCGGACAGATTGAGCAGAGCTATCCTCATGCCTCACGAGTGGTCTCTCAAGCAATCTATAGCGGAAGAGATTTTTCTGGAATGGGGTCGCCCATGTTGCGATCTTTTGCTACTCCCCAAAACAGCAAATGTCCAGACTTCTTCAGCCTCTTCCCTCTATCAGGCCATCCCCCCAGAGACGCTCTGACCCAGGATTGGCCCCAGGGACTTCTTTATGCCTTCCCTCCATTTCCTCTGATCCCTCAGGTGATCCAGAAAGCTACCGTTTTGAGAGCCAAATTGATTCTCATTGCCCCTTACTGGCCTCGACAAGTTTGGTTCCCGTTCCTCCATCGTCACCTGTTGGTGCAGCCGTGGCATCTGGACCCAGTGCCAGATCTACTGATTCACCAATCCGGTCAGCTGCACAGGTCAATTCCTTCTCTCAACCTCACAGCATGGTTGCTCCACTTCCTTCCTTAGCCAGGCTTCCTTTGATCTCTAACCCAGTTAGAGATATCATAGTAGCTTCACTAAAATCCTCTTCCAGGAGGATTTACACAAGCAAATGGAAACGTTTCTCTTATTGGGCTAAGGCCCAAAATATTGATCCTTTCACTGCCCCTGTTCAGGCAGTTCTGGACTTCTTAGCAGAGATTTTTAATGCAGGCTCCTCTTCTTCAACAGTCAGAGTTCAGTTGGCTGCTATTTCTAATTTTCATGTCGGGATAGCAGATCATAATATTATGTCCCATAGACTCTGCAGGGCCTTCTTGAAAGGAATTTTCCTACTAAAACCTCCAATCAGGAATCCTCCTCCTCAGTGGGATCTAAAATTGGTGCTGACATCATTGATTCTTCCCCCCTTCGAGCCAGCTGTTTCTTGTTCCTTGAAATATCTTTCTTGGAAAACTTTATTCCTAGTGGCTATTACATCTGCCAGGAGGGTGTCGGAACTTCATGCTCTTTCAGTTCGACCCCCCTATTTGATTTTTCACAAAGACAGAGTATCTTTGAGAACTAATCCATCCTTTTTACCTAAGGTCGCTTCAAAAAACAATCTGAATCAATCCATTGATCTCCCCGTATTCTTTCCTAACTATTCAGATAGAGCTGAACAAAAGCTACATTATCTTGACGTCCACCGTCAGCTCAGATATTATTTGGACAGAACAAAAAAATTTAGAAAATCTGATCAACTTTTTGTTTCCTATGCGGATAATAAAAAAGGCCTTCCTGTTTCTAAAGTGACTTTGTCCAGATGGCTTTCTTCGGTCATCACTGAAATTTATACGATCAGGGGAAAACAGCTGTGCTCAAAACCTAAAGCACATTCAACTAGGAGTTTAGCTACTTCTACAGCTTTTCAAGCTAGACTGCCTTTGGATACTATTTGTGCAGCGGCCACTTGGGCCACTCCTCACACTTTTGTTTCCCATTACAAATTGGACTTGGCCTTTAGGGACAGAGCCAGTTTTGGCTCTCTGATCCTCAGAGTTTGTTCCATTCGAGCTGGTAAAAGGAGTTCTCGAGCTAAAGCAAGTGCCGAGTCGGAGCCGAGGGATCGGCTCCGAACCCATCAAGCAAGAAAGAAGGCGAGAGAAGACAACTAACATGGAACGTTATGGTAGGTACATAACTTCTTATTTCTTGACAACCAGAAGATCGAACCCATTAATAAGCAAAAGTGCACCATTAGCTTTCCTTTTGACTCTGCATTTATCCCACTGCTTACCTTTCCTATCACCTCACTATGACTATCCCAGACATACCTAAACTCTAACTTATTCCTTTATCTTATAATTCTCCCCACTCTACTTATATCACATATCCTCACCAGTTATGAATATCCTAACCTTACTAGATTTCAACATCCCCTAAAACAAACAACTCTACTCTCTCTTCTGTCCCCTTCAATCCACTGCAACATGACATCCTCATCATCCTATCTTCTACCTCTGTTTCACAGGCTTAATCACATTAAGTACCTCCAATGTAGAAAACTTTACTCTCATTTCTGTAAACTCTCAAAACACTCACAAAGTCCACAAGACCTACTACTACATGGTGAAATTCATCCAAATCCAGGCCCAAACAACACCATCCCTGATCCCCAACCTCTCCACCCCACTAGCTCGTATACCCCAATTAGTGGCCCCAACTCTCTTCTCATTGGTCACCTTAACATTCGTAGCTTAAACAACAAAGTTACACAACTACATGCTCTTTTAGGTTTATATTCTTTTAACATCCTATGTCTAACAGAAACTTGGCTCAAGCCAGTAACCAGGGATGATGATATAATACCACCTGGATATAATATCCTGAGACTAGATCGTCCAAACAAAAAATGTGGTGGAGTAGCAATATTGTACAAATCTGAATTACAAATCTCAACAGAAGATACCCAAACTCAATCTCCAAACAATGCTGAAATCTCAATTACTAAACTCCAGATTAATGCAAAAATATCCCTATACATTATTTGTGCCTATATCCCTCCAGGTAATAACATTAATACTCTTGAAAATGCTCTAAGCTGGCTCTCCACATCCTTCCCACAAGAAACCCTACTTCTTGGAGATTTTAATATTGATTGGAATTCTTGTACCTCAGCCAAACCAACTAATCCCATAAACCTCTATGGCTTCTATCAAACCATCACCTCTCCCACCAGAACGCACAAACCTAGCAATAAACAAAGCACATTAGACTGGATATTAGTTAATAGCAATCCTCTCTCATATAAAGCAGGTACTCTGCCTGACAATATTAGTGACCACACCCTTACCTTTATAACTAGACACAAGACCAGTATTCCCAACCTAATTACCGTTAGAACTACCCGGAACAAGAAAAATCTAAACCTAGACAGCTACCAAGCTGAGCTCAAAGCTTGCAATTGGTCACCCCTAAAATACTTACACTTGATGATGCGGTGTCTTACTTTAACTCCAGATTCTTGCAAATTCTTGAACACCATGCCCCCTCTCGTACAGTCAGAATTAGGAATAAAGCAGCTCCTTGACTCTCCAAAGAGACCCAGCACAAAATGCTACAAAGAAATAAGACTTGGTCCAAATGGACAGTTACTAAAGACCCGACTGACCACCAAAACTACAGACAACTTAGAAATGCTACAAAGAAACTAATTATTTTTGACAAATAAACTATTACCATAAACTCCAAAAGACCCAACAAGAAAATCCACAAAGATTCTGGACAGGTATTAACAGGCTACTCCATCCAGGACATTCCAACCCCCCTATCCCCTCTAACTTGACTCAGAACTCTCCTATCCAAATTGCAGATACATTTAACAAATTTTTCTCTGAAACTGTTAAAACGTTAGCAAATACCTTATCCCCAGCTAGCGCCACTTTAGCACCCTCATCAGCCAATAAACCTCCTGCATTTACCCTTCAACCAGTTCCAACATCACTAGTGCATACACTTCTTCATAAACTTAAACCTTGTACACCATCAGTTGACCTCCTCTCAGCCGAATATTTCCAAATGGCAGCTGATGTACTAGTCTACCCTATTTCCATCTTAATAAACAGAACCATTACAGAAAGTTCCATCCCTTCTCTCTGGAAAGTCTCCCATATAATTCCATTGCATAAGGGTGGTAACTCAACTAACTACCGACCTATAGCCCTACTCTCTCCTTTAGCAAAAATCATGGAGAAATGTATCCACCAGCAGCTAATTGATCATCTCCTACAAAACAATCTGCTGGCTGACTGTCAGCATGGCTTTAGACCATTCCACAGGACTACAACTGCACTCTTATCCCTCTCTGATTGTATTAATAAAAATCGTGATAACAACTTGCTTTCCTCTGCTCTCTTTATAGACCTCTCTAAAGCCTTTGACATGGTGAATCATCAAATAATTACACGAGATACCTTGACGATATTTTCATCTTGTTCCGAGGTAGTTACACTGATGCTAGCCATTTCGTTAATTCATTAAATGGTACAACGGAATTCCTAAAATTCACGTTTAAGTTTTCGGTAACAGATATTGACTACCTGGATGTGAAACTTTGCAAGGATGTTGGCACGAAAGTTTATGTCTCAAATGTGTTTAGAAAACCCACATATTGCAATTCTTTCCTGCACTTTTCAAGCCAACACCCCCTCAAACAAAAGAGAGCAATTGTGAAGGGCCAGCTGGTTAGAGCAGGGAGAATGTGCAGTAGGTTGGCCGATTTCCAGACCGAGTGTGAACAGCTCGGCAATATGTTTCTCAATAGAGGCTATCTGAGACAACTTGTAGAAGAACTAACTTCTGAGGTTCTTAAAAAGAGGTTGAGTGGGTTTTTCAAACCTATTCTATACCAAGTCCAACTAAGATCGGATTCTTTGCAACTTGACATGTCAGCACCACCCAGTAGCACAATTGATCTACCACTTGCTAAGACTAGCACTAGCAATGGACGCGACTTTTCATTAAGTTACGTCATTACTTACAGTTTCAGCTCTAGAGCTATTATGTCAATAATACGGAAGAACTGGCAATTCATTTTGAGTAGCCCTGCTATATCAGGAAAATTAGGACCTTTTCCCAATTTTACCTTTAAAAGGAACAACAATCTTAAAGAACTCTTACAAAGGGACTTCCATAGTAAAGGTTTTAATAAACGAATTGGTATGTCCACATGTGGCTTTTGCAATTGGTGTCATAAAGTTAGGACAGGGCAGACTTATACAATAAGGGACAGGAAGTACACTATTAAATTTCCACTCAACTGTGAGAGTAGATCTGTAGTGTACGTGGCCTTTTGTGAGTGCTGCCCCTCCTTTTATATAGGTAAGACCGATCGTAGACTGCGTGACCGCGTCTACGAACACATGTATGCTATCAAGAAAAAAATCGACACCAATGCCTTAGCCAAGCATATAGACAACTTCCCAGGCCATTGTTTTTCATTCATGGCCATTGACCAAGTAACAACTAACATTCGTGGGGGCCCTATTCCATTGCTTTTGGAAACCCGTGAGTTGGAGTGGCAGTTGAGAACGGATGCTTTTTGCTATCCAGGTCTCAACGAAAACTGTAACATCTCTGCAGTTCTGAGACTTAGAAGCTATTTAAGGTAGTGTAATTATTTTAATATATTGGGTGCACCCTGCTTGTTTGTAAAATAGTTGGTGACACCCTTTTGATATGTATTTTTTGATACATTTATAGTTAGTGATTTAATCATGCTACTGCAGGTTGTTTTACTCAGTGTTGAAGGTATACATTTTTATATCTTGGTATATTTTTATACATTATGATTTATATATAGTATTTTTGTCTTGTTTCCCAGTTTGATTTTATACTTCATTGATCACAATTTGTGTCAATGAATGGACTATTTGCTTGCAACTAAAGGCATTGAACTAGCTTTCTCTGTTAAAATAGCATATAGTTTTTTATTTTGACTTATATGGTTATAAAAATCATCTCTGTTGATTTAATCTAACTTGTTACAACATGCCATCCCTGGTCCATATTATTTTTATGATTAGATCTATGTATTCTAACATTTTTTTGTAAAATTTGCAGAAAATGTTTCTTAATTGATGTGATGTCACTTCCTCTTAACTTTTTATTTATACTGAGCGTGCATTGATATTATTGTCTATTTTCACTTTTCTCTGAAGAAGCCACACTGTTTTGTGGCGAAAACGCTTGTTAAAAATAATAAATTTGCGTTCAGATTTTACTATCTGGTGGTCTGCTGGTGCAAGGAGTCCGTGCCCTTTTTTGGTTTTCTACAGTCGTTTTGATTTTTCGTTTTTTCAATCATCAATTAATGTTAGATACACTACAATCTCTTTCCTTAGATACTCAGGCACTCAAATGGTTAAGTCCTATTTAGGTAACAGACAACAAGCAGTCCTCTGGGACAATAACTTATCCACTCAGCTCCCAATCACCCTGGGGGTCCAACAAGGCTCCATTCTGGGACCTCTCCTCTTTTCTATCTTTATTAATGATCCGAAAACTACCCTTCCTCAAACCACCTGCATACAATATGCTGATGACTCAACATTAATCTGTGCTGCAGCCTCTTCAGGTGAACTCCAGTCCAGTACCCATAAAGTACTTACCTTAGTTGAAAATCGGTTCCAACAATGCTGTCTCCTCCTCAACCCAAAAAAAAACAAAACTATTACTGTTCACTCCCACACAGAAGTCTGCCCCTATTAATTTCACAGTTACATCTAATAACAGCACTGTAATAGCACCCGACACAACCATCAAACTCTTAGGAATAACAATTGACCATAATCTTAACTATGAAACTCACATAAACTTAACCATCAAAGCAGTTAATAGAAAACTTGGTTTCTTCTACAGGCTTAAACCCTTTCTTACACCGTCTGCCAGAACTACTATTGCACAAACCCATCTAATCTCCACCCTACACTATGCCTCCCCCATTTATACCAACCTATCCAAAACTAATCTAAACAAACTGTCAACCTCCTTTACTAACATTGCCAGATTTGCCACTGGCTCCCCTTTTCGAACCCATCACTGCCAAAACCTCAAACAGCTAGGATGGCTAGAATTTGAAAACCAGGTTCTTCTTCAACAACTTACTATCACTCACCAGGTCCTGTACCATCCCACTAATACCACTGTACTCTGTAACCTCATTAGTCCTTATAAAAATCTTAAAACTCTACGTTCAGCAAATAAGCTACTAGTAGCCACCCATAAATCCAATAACAAATCTGGTGACTGCCTTTTTACTAACTTTGTTGGAAACACCTGGAACAAGCTTCCAAACACTCTAACTTCCCTTACATCTACACCACATTTCTGGAACCAGTTAAGAGCCTTGCTTAAATCTCAGTGGTTATGTACATGTACTAAACTAGAGTGATACCCCTCCTCTTGCTAAACCACCTTTAAACGTACCTCAACAGTTATATCTGTTCATATGTCCTTCACTATTTATTCAGGAATCATTACAATTTTTCTAATTTAATCCAGTTTTTTCTATCCCTTCCTGAACTACTACATAATCCAAACTAGCCTTTTAGAGATTACATATTATCCCAAAAACTGTGAGTATTTATGAACATAAGACATTTTACAGATAATAGCTATTAGTTTTACTCTCTCTCACTATGTCTGACCTACTGCTCTAAATCTACTATACCTTCCTTCTATAGTTACTTCTACTGCTCTTAATCTCTCTACACCTACTCCAGTATAGTTTTTTTCTCTCTCTTTTTTTCCTCTATCATCTACTATCTTAAACCAAATGTATGGTAAAGTGTTGTTGTTTTTACAAATTATTGTATTGTTGTAATGTTTTCTTTAAGTAGATGCTTAGTATCTTTATTCACTTTGTATAATCCTGTTTGGAGCTTTTCTCCCCGGGCCTCTACTGAAAATGGACATATATCCAGATAGACTAGCCTGGTCAACAAAGGTAAAATAAAAAAAAAATAAAATAAATAAACCATTAGGCCTTTACATCTAAAAATGGGTAAAAAGAAGAGACAGCTTCACCGGAAACCTTCAGGTGGAATAACAGTCCAAAAATGTCAGAATGTCTGATGAAGTTTTTTAAAAAGAAAAAAAGAAAGCCGCTTTACATCATAATAGTATTTTGTGTTCGTACATTGGTTTTAAGTGATGTTTACTTGTAATAAATGGTCTTGTGTTCAAGATATCATTTTTGGCCTGTTATTCCACCTGAAGGTTTCCAGTGAAGCTATTTCTTCTTTTCTACCTGTTTACCATTTGATTCTGGAGTTTGTTTGCCATAGGCATCTATAAACAGTCTTCAGTGGATAACATTACTACAATTATGAATAAGAGGTTGTCATTAAGAGATATACATGGTTAATTTCAGAAAGAAAAAAAAACGAGGAAGTGAAAGCTCAAATTTGGATGCCCCTATCTCAGGTAATCTTATCTGACATTTCTATAAGTGAACTCCTAAAATGTTTACATGTGAATAGAAAAGTTACTGAATCCCACCATCCATTAGTTCTGCTATTACAAAGGAACTACTAATTTTTTAAAAAAATGACAAAGCGGAAGGTGAAACTTCTTTAACAATTTCCAGTCTGTAAACAGTTAAAATCTGTTCAATTTGAAATTTCCTGAAATAAAGAGCGATCAAGGCTGTGACATTTAAAGTTCTATCAGTATTACATTTATTTATTTATTTGTTTACCAGGACAATCCAACTGGTTAGACAAGCTGCAACTTTTCAGTGGAGGCCCATGGAAAAAAGCTCCACAATAAAATGAGCAGCAAAATAATACACGATAATACTCGATACTTTTTAGACTATAAATACAAATATTCTTTAGGTCAATATAAGTTAGGTACAGGTTGATAAAGATTTTTAGATCTGATGTAGAAATAGTACACAATTTAAGGACAGGAAAATGTAAAACAGATTTTTGATTGGCATATAATGCAATCTGTTACAAGAAAGCTTTATGTTTGTGGCAGAAAATTTTTGTAATTTATGAGGGTGACTATATGCATAGGATTTACTTTGAAGTATACAGAGCAGTAGACAAGCTTGTGGTTATAGCAGAAAATGTATGAGATCCATTTAGTGAGTAGAGAGCCTATATAGGGAGTAGATAGGCCCAGGAAAAGAAGTTGAGAGAGTTAGCAGCATTTAGGTTATCACAGGAGAGTTGCAAGAGCACAGTCAAGGTTGTTTTAAGTGATCCTTTAAATGCAGTTTGAAAGACTTATTGTTTTCTAATATTCTAAGAGAGAGGCATGGACTTCCAGGTTTTGTAGAAAGAGGATTATAATGAGTCTGCAGTTGTATTGTCTTAGTTACAATTAGCAATATCTTGTCAAAAAATTGTAGTGATCTTCTGGGACTGTAGAGTTGGAGAATATTGCTTAGACTTCTGCATTTGTCAGGCTTATATATGGGTTTGTGTCGTGACAGCAATGAGAATGTTAAATAGTGCCTTAATTCCAGCCACTGAAGTCGCTTTACTGTGGGGCAACGATATGTCCTATAATAATTGCTGGCAGCAAATTTTGCAGTTTTATTATAGCACTGGTCAAGTAAGGAAAGTTGATTGGATTATAAATTAACAAGTATGGGAGCTACAAATAGAAGAATAGGGATGATAAGAGATGAGGCAATGCTTACTCTAGTCTGGTCTGTTAGATAGTGTTTGGCTCTATATGGAACTTGTGACAAAAGGAGATACTGCCAGCCCAGCTAGCTGGAATTTTGTAAATAATTATATGTCATTTGTGAATATTAATTTGATTTATACAGAAGTGTGACAGATGGAGATACTGCCAGCCCAGCTATCTGGAACTTTGTAAATGGTTGTGTGTCATTTGTGAATGTCAACATGCTCATGTAAAATGCTTGTGTTACAGATGTATTAGAACTGTATGTCATATTCTACAGATGTGTGCTAAAAAAATATTCTATAAAGTATTGTGCACTATTGTAACTGTTTAGATGTATATATTTTAACAGGGGAGACTGAAACACAGGAGATTAACTTACAAAACTTCAGAAGAATAGTTGAAATTAAGTTATTTTATGGCTAGGCCATAAACAAAAGAGATATTACCTTTCAGTTTCAGGGCAACAGGAGACATAATGTCTAGAACTAGTATTTTTTTTGTATTGTCTTTAAATGTGGAGGAATGTAAATTATTTTGCAACTTCCACCATTTGCCAAAAGATCTGAGGTCTATGCATTTTCGCAGGTAGATGCTAAATACTACCAGCTGCAGTGGGGGTTGTCACCTGGGATAGTCAGATAATCAGATGACAAGAAGTGATGTCATGTTGCAAGCTACCCCAGCACTAATATTTGAAATATTAATTTAAGAACTCTCTGAGAGAGAGACTGAGCATTTTGTATTTTGTCTTTGACCTGACAAGAACATCCACTCACCACATCTGCCTGCTTGCTCTGTAAGTAAGTTAACTAAGGTACAGTGATTTCTCTTAGATATAGTCAGGAATATAGTGAAGTATAGCTTAGATGTTTTTGTTTTATTTATCTGAGGCTGTCCTGCAATGTTGTTTTAAATACTTCTTGTGATTTCGAACTATGATGTAACTGTGATTATTTACTGAGTATTTTCTTGTTCTTTTGTTATTTATTATTAGATATATTTAAAGCTTTCATTGTGGCTGATATTTGTGAGACATATGTAAGTTCTAAGAGTACTTGCATATTTATTTGGTGACACTGTGGTCTACTCCTAATAGCCTTGCTCTTGGTCAAACTACCATTTGGATTAATAGTAACATTACACAGTAACATTGGACCCCTTTTGTTAAGGGCCTTAAAGTAGCTGATAAAGAGTTGGTTGGTGGTATTAATAATTACCTTATAGTCTGGGGAAAAGGGGCCATGGCTACTAAAACTGTTCCAGCCTTTCCCAGGTGTGTGTGTGTGTGTGTGTGTGTGTGTGTGTGTGTGTGTGTGTGTGTGTGTGTGTGTGTGTGTGTGTATATATAAATCAAATCTCAGAGTGTGTGTGCATAAGCTACTTGGGCAGGGTCACAAATAACTGGTTGGACTGAGAGGGTGCTGGAGGTCTTAGCTTGGCCCCTCAGCTGAGATATCAATTCTATAGCTGTGCCATTGGGGAATATTATTGAGGATCAGGAGAAAGAGGAAGAAACCAGCCCCAGACTGACTGCGGTTTCTATGTGCTCTTAAGGGAAATTGCACTTTACTGTGTGTGTGTGTGTGTGTGTGTGTGTGTTTATCATCCTCTCAATGTATGTCTCCCACTGGTGATAATGGTGAAGACTGAGGCTTCTTGATTACTGGGCCAGTGAAGGGGTGTCACATATATTGGTGGGCAGTGGGGGCATATGTACATCACATATTATGATTCAGTGGTGTGGATATTGAATTCCTGTAGCCTGTAAACAGTGGTCACTAAGGAAGGTGTTTGTATTCTCAATCAGCCACACAGTGAACATTTAGAGTTTCATATCACAATCATTTCTTTTGTTTGTTAGCTTAGTTAGTCAGGGAGAGCAGGCAAGGATGTCAGCAGAGGAGTATGGCAAGCTGACAAGGAACCAGTTGGCTAAGATGTGCCAAGACAAAGGATTGGGGCATGGCAACCTGACTAAGGCAGAGATAATTGCAGCCTTAGTCACAGCTGCATCACAGACCAGCAACCAGGAGGACAATCAGACTGGCCTTGGGGAGGTACAACTCTCAGAAAATAGTCAGTTCAGCCTTTACACTTGAAAATCCATCTGGAGTTAAAGAGACTTGAACTGGAGGCCAACCATTTGGAAATAGAAGCAGCAGAGAGACTGAGATGTCTGGAGGCTGAGGAAAATGAGAAACTGCAACATCTGGAAACTGAGGAGAATGTAAGGATAAGGCAACATGAGAAGGAGATGCTGAATCTTCGCCAGGGTTGTGGAGCTAATGGGGAAGGGAGTAACCGAACCCCAGAAGCAACAAATGTCAGTAAATTTCTTCCAGAAGTTACAGAGGGTTATCATTTTGACAGTTTTATTCATATGTTTGAAAGGGTATATAAACAGGATAATGTTGACCAAGGGTTCTGGGTATGGTTCCTGACCCCCTTTCACCATGGTGAAGCTGTAACTGCTGTTTCTAAATTGTCTGATACTGATTGCTTAAATTATACTGCTGATAAAAATTTTCTGTTAGTGTTTTAAGTTAACACCTGAAGCTTATAGGAAAAAGATTTGTGAGCATAGACACAAGGCAGATGAAAGTGTGTGTGAATATATTGCTGAGTTAAGCACTTATCTTTATAGATGGGTGAGTGGGTGTCAGGTCATCACTTTTGAAGGGCTAGCAGACCTTTTGGTGAGGGAACAAGCTCTTAGCACTTTGCCGGAGGACATGAGAATCTGGTTACCTGATAGGCAATGCAATACAGCAGATGAGTTGCTGAAAAAAGGAAGATCTATACCTAGCAAGCAGGGCATCACTGCACAGGAAAGGATACCCAGTGCTGCTTATAGGTCTAAGGGAAGACATGATGAGCAGCCTAAACCACCCCAACAGAGTCCACCAGTAGCAGGGGAAGCTACTAGTCCAGGTACACATCCAGGACCCAGGGTAAAATGTTTTAATTGCAACCAGTGGGGCCATGTAGCATACAGATATCCATGGCGGCAAGGTGGGGAACAAAAGGTGGGAGAGCCAGTAAGTGGGAATGACAGAATGCCAGCAGTGAGTTCTCTGGAGACAACAGGGGTACCAAACTACCAGAAGAGGTTATATCCTATCTTAGTAGATGGGAAAGAGGCCACTGCTAAGAGAGACACAGCCTCTGACCTAACCATTGTAAAGCCTGCAATGGTTAAAGAGGAGCACTACTTGCTTGGGTAGTCTACTCCAGTCAGAGCTTTAGGAGGGACCCCATTCCAAATACCTTTGACTAGGGTTCACCTTGACTGGGAGGGTAAAATGGAAGCAAGCAAGTAGGTGTGTTTGAGGATATCCCTGCAGATGTCCTGTTAGGGAATGATTTTGATAATGCAGTGCATTGTGTGCATGCAGTGATATGCAGTCAAGCCTGGAGACAAGCATGTGAGTCCAGTAGCCTGGGGAGGACCCAGACAGACCACAGACTTGAAGCCAGGGACTGGTGTGGTGGTTACTTCAGAGAGGGAGCTACCCTGTTGCGGTGAGACTGAACTTGAGTCACAGGTGCTTGTGGGTACTGATGTTCCCTTGGACAGAGTGACTGCAAGGGCAGAGGTGAATAGTAGTACCCAGGCTGACAGTGAGGCACCACAGTCAGAGAATACCAGACTTCCTGTAGAATGGTTCATAGGTTCATAGGTAGCTGGGAAAGGTTACAAAGAGAGAGTTGAGAAAGGCCCAGCTCTTAGACTCTACATTATAAGGCCTGAGGGAGGTAGCTAGTGAGGCACCTTATCCTCAATTAAAGGGAGAAGCTATATACTGGGACAAAGGGTTACTGTATAGAGAGTGGACCCCTGAGGGAGGGCTAGAGGGTGAGAGAATACAGCAGTTGGTAGTGCCCATAGCCTACCATCTGGCACCTCTAGCCATATCCCAAAATATTCCATTTGCAGGTCATATGGGCATAAAGCATACCAAGAGATGATTTATGCAGAACATTTATTGGCCTGGGATTTCCAGGGATGTAATAGGGCACTGCAGGACCTGTGAGCAGTGCCATAAAGTAGGCAGTGCAAGAGACAAGGTGAAAGCTCCTTTGATCCCTTTGCCTGTGATGTAGCTATGGATATTATGGGGCCTCTTAAGTACCCCAAGTTCCACAGGGGAAAAAGTATATCCTAGTGGTAGTAGATTATGCTACCAGATACCCTGAAGCAGTGGCCCTGTCCTCCATTGAGACAGAAAAGGTGACAAATGCTTTGTTAGAGATTTTCAGCAGGGTAGGTTTCCCAAAAGAAATACTGACTGACAGAGGTGCCAATTTCATGTCAGACCTCCTGGCTTGTCTGTGAAAGTATTGTGGGGTGAAGCACCTAAAGACCATCCCTACAATCCCCGACTAAAGGTCTTGTTGAGAGGATACATTCTACACTCAAGACCATGCTATGGGCATTTGCAGACAAATATTTGTCTCATCTGTTGTTTGCTTACAGGGTGGTACCCCAGGAATCTACAGGTTTTTCACCCTTTGTGTTGCTGTATGGGCATAGGGTAAGGGGACCTCTAAATTTGCTTTGTGATGAGTGGGGGGTTGAGTGTGAATCCCACAAGGAGTCTATTGAGACATATGTCCTAAATCTCAGACAAGGCTCAGGGAACTCATGGGCTTGGCCCAGGAGAACCTGGACAGAAACCCAAATGCAGAAAAAGGTCTGCTATGA
Source organism: Protopterus annectens (assembly GCF_019279795.1). Classification (NCBI taxonomy): domain Eukaryota; kingdom Metazoa; phylum Chordata; order Ceratodontiformes; family Protopteridae; genus Protopterus; species Protopterus annectens. The sequence goes on from NC_056739.1 coordinate 955,823,436, forward strand.
CAGGAATCCTCAAGCTACAGAGTATGCTGTGGGGCAGCAGGTTATGGTTCTCATTCCTGTCAGACACAGCAAGCTGCAGGCAGCTTGAGAGTGACCCTTCAAAGTGGTAAGGAAGATCAATAATGTTAACTACATGGTAGAACTCCTAGGCAGGAGGCAGGGGCACAAGCTGTACCATGTTAACATGATGAATCCTTACCATGATAGGGAGGCCCTGGTGCTAAGTATTTGCAATACAAGGCAGGATTAGTCAGAGGGGGATCTATGGCTAGAGGGAGCCAGCCAGCCAAATCTCAAATTACTATGGTGGAGCCTAGATTGCAGGCATATGATAGGACAGTGCAACACTATACTGGGGTCAGCAATGTCAAGGTAGCCGGAATCTCAAGATAGGGGATGGTGTAAGGTATTCCCAGATAGGCTCAACTCTCTCAAGCAAAGTTTCTAAAGGGTCACTTGAAAAACTAGCATGAGTCTTGGCGGGGGGGGGGGGTGAGATGTCACGAAAGGAGATACTGCCAGCCCTGCTGCTGGAATTTTGTAAATAATTATATGTCATTTGTGAATATTAATATGATTTATGTAGAAGTGTGACAGATGGAGATACTGCCAGCCCACTATCTGGAATTTTGTAAGTGGTTGTATGTCATTTGTGAATGTCAACATGCTCATGTAAGATGCTTGTATTACAGATGTATTAGAACTGTATGTCATATTCTACAGATGTGTGCTGAAGAGATATTTTGTAAAGTGCTGAGCAGAAATGTATATGCAGTATTGTAACTGTTTAGATGTATATATTTTAATAGGGGAGACTGAAACACACGAGATTAACTTGCAAAACTTCAGAAGAATAGTTGAAATTAATTTACTTTATGGCTGGGCCATAAACAAAAGAGATGTTATCTTTCAGTTTCAGTGCAACAGGAGATATAATGTCTAGAACTAGAAGTTCTTTTTTGTATTGTCTTTAAATGTGGAGGAATTTAAATTATTTTATGACTTCTACCATTTGCCAAAAGATCTAAGGTCTATGTATTTTCACAGGTAGATACTATATGCTACCAGCTGCAGTGGGGGTTTTCACCTGGGATAGTCAGATGACAAGAAGTGATATCATGCTGCAATCTACCCCAGCAGTAATATTTGAAATATTCATTTAAGAACTCTCTGAGAGAGAGATACTGAACATTTTGTATTTTGTCTTTGACCTGACAAGATCATCCACTCACCACATCTGCCTGCTTGCTCTGTAAGTAAGTTAACTAGGGTACAGTAATTTCTCTTAAATACAGTCAGGAATGTAGTGAAGTATAGCTTAGCTGTTTTCTTTATTTATTTGAGACTGTCCTGCAATGTTGTTTTAAATATTTCCTGTGATTTCAAACTGTGATGTAACTGATTTTTTACTGGGTATTTTCTTGTTTTTTATTATGTATTATTAAATATATTTAAAGCTTTCTCTGTGGCTGATATTTGTGAGACATATTTCAGTTCTGAGAGTACTTGCATATTTATTTGGTGACACCATGGGCCACTCCTAATAGCCTTGCTCTTGGACAAAATACCATTTCGATTAATAGTAACACTACAAAGTAAGATTAGACACCCTTTGTTAAGGGCCTTAAAGTAGCTGATAGTTGGCTGGTGGCAGTAATTACTACCTTATAGTCTGGGCAAAAGGGGGCATAGCTAGTAAACCTGTGCCAGCCTTTCCCAGGTGTGTGTGTGTGTATAAATCAAATCTCAAAGAGTGTGTATGCATCAGCTACATGGGCAGGGACATGAAGCACTGCTTGGACAGAAAGGGTACTGGAGGTCTTAGCTTGGCCACTCAGCTGAGATTTCAACTCTGTAGCTGTGCCAGTGGGAAGTCATACTGGTGATCTGGAGAAAGAGGGAGAAACCAGTCCCAGACTGACTGTGGTCTCTTTGTGCTCTTAAGGGAAATTGCACTCTACTGTGTGTGTACTTGTCATCCTCACAATGTACGTCCCCCCACTGGTGATAGTGGTGAGGACTGAATCTCCTTGATTACTGGGCAGTGTTGGGGCATCACAGGGCTCTCAGTGCTTGATGGGTTTTCTTTACAGCCTATTTTATGTGGTAGTTGAATTTTATGTTTTCATCTGTGGTAACCCCTAGTAGTTTGGCATGGTTTGCCTTTTATATTTTGGTATCATTCAGTGCTACAACTGAGAAGAAAATTTTTTTGATTGATTAGTTGCTTAGGGACAAATAAAATAAGTTTGGATTTTTTGGAGTTAGAAGGAGCTCTGAGTCAGTTAGCCAAGTCTCAATCTGTAAAAGAGCTCCTGGGGTATACTGCTGTAGTTTAAACATGTGTTTGGCAGAACAAATGATTGTGGAATTGTCTGCATGTTGGATGATGGCTGCTTGTTTGGTTGCTAAATGCACATCATTAATGAGCATATTAAAAAATAGTAAACATAATATAGAGCATTGAGGGACTGCCAAGGTTACTGGGAGAAATGAAGAGATGTTGTTTTGACACTTTACAACTTGTCTGTTTAAGATGTAACTGTTAAGTCAGGATAGGGAGAGTTTATCAAAGACTAGAGGAGATATCTTGCATTATAATTTTTGGTATGATATCATGTCAAAGACTTTGGATAGATCAAGGAATATGAAGAGACATGTTATTGTTTTTGCTTTGATTTACTACTGCAATAAAGCTTAGTATTGCAGTAGTGCTGTTATGTGGATAGAAACTATGCTGCATATGGGAAAGTAGTTTTCAGTAATGTAGGAAAGAACTTTGGATCATATACACTTTTCAAGGATGGCTATGGGCCTCTAATTGGACAAGTCAGTGGAGTTTCCACCCTTATGTGGGGGAAGTATTTTGATAACTTTGAGGTATCCAGCTTTCTTTTCTGCTAACAGCTTTTAAGAAATGATTAAGGTTTAATCACAATATCTTAACTTGATGGCATAGATTACTTTGGTCATAGCTGGCATACATTTTAGATATTTTTTTTGTAAAGGAGAGTTTTTAGGTGTTAACCTGTTTGTTAATCTCTTAGTATTCATTTGAAACTTTAAACACATATTTGTATTTAGAACACATGTACTATACATTCAATATAACCATCTATTTTGTTGTCTTTATTCAGAATATGAAGCAGCTAATTATTTATTTATTTTACATTTGTTTATCGGGAAAGTCCAACTGAACATGTGTCCTTTTTCAGTGGAGGCCAGGGGAGATAAGCTCCAAGTCATATAATAACATAGAAGGAATTCAGACAAGTATTTTACAATGTTTTACCTTCATAAAGGCAATCTCAAAAAGGTTGCGCCCGCTTCCGCGAACACCGAAGTGCAGATGTCCTTAAAGTCGAAAACCACATATGTGAACTGCTAAATCTTGCCGCCTTTTGACCCAAGGTAGCACTGGTGTGGAGGTGTGGCATGGCTGGAAATGTCAAAATTCAACATTAATTCAACATTGTAGAAGTTTTGTAGATTCAATTTCGCAAAAATGGGTCGACGATGTGGTCGGTCGATCATATGTGATTGATGATATGAAGATACACCTTTTACAATACATCAGACAAGTAGAATACAATACATCATATTACAAGACATTTGATAGTATATCAGTTGTAAAAAGCTGAATAATTTACATCAATAGTTATGTGCTGTATTAATTTGTTTCTTCAAAACAATGTCTGCATATATGCAGTTTTGTTTACAGTACCCATCCTAGTCATATGCAGGTACCTTTAAAGATATGTCTTTCATTGTCTTATGCAAATTTCTTTATATTCTGCATGTTTAATATTCCATTGTTAATGCTTTTAAGTCTTCTGCTATTCAGTATGCTGGAGATAAAATAACCACATTTCTGCATTATCATTTATTTATGTAGGAAATATTTTTCTTCACCAATTTTCTAGCAGGAAATTACTTTTTTGCTATAACTGATTTATCCAAACCTCCTTTATGCCATGAGGGTCAGCTGGCAAACCTGTTTTTATTATTGTTTCTATTTTCTGGCAGTCCTGAGTTGTTATTAGAAAATGCAAAGTACCCTGACAGCTTCTGCAGATTGTATATAATTATTGTTGGATATAATTATTCTTCTTCTTATCATAAAGAAGCTTTTTTATATAGTCTCCAGATCTTGCCTACTTTTCGACTATTATAGCTTTCACAGTCAGGGCTTTATACTTTGCAATTATGGGGAAAATGTTTGGCTTTCAATTCAATATTATTATTATTATTATCATTATTATTATTATTATTATTATTGGGTAAATTGTATACCCAGTTTCACTTTTATAGAGAATTTCTGTTTTTGATATTGATATCTTGTGCATTCATTTTTACATCAATCAGATGATATTGAAACTTTTACTACTTTACTTCATAGCCAAAGGAAGTTTGCCTGCATTATGTTGTATGAGTATAGTTACCCTCCAGTAAGCTACTACGTTTTCAGAAAAGGATAAGGAAGTATTTAAGGATAAATATAATGAAGTGAGAAAAATAAGAACACATTTAGTTTAACATTAAAATTGTCTGTTTTCTAACACACCACACATTTATAGTATGCTGTTTTTGAAAATGTCAGGCTGTGTAACTAATGCACACCATTAAATATTCACTGTTTTTTCTGTGAATACATTTACTTTACCTAAACAAAGCTATTTGCCTACCACAAATGTGCATTAGTGTGAGGAAGTTTGTTTTAATTAACCAAAGAGAATTTGGAGCAACATGGGATATAAAAATGAGCCTTACACTTAGATCAGTATGTAGCAAGTAGTGTTGGTTCTCCACTGGATATATACAACTATTTTCACAAATTCTGTGTGGAAGAAGACAAATGTAAGGATGCCAACCACAAATGCTATGATTTAGTGTTAAAATGACCTCACATGAAACATATACTGCTGTGGTAAGCAAAGCTGTGTTATCCTCCTCTTATAAATGTAAACAATGATGGACAATTAAGGAACACAGATAAAAACAGCCATCAGTTCCTGAAAGTTAAACAGCATGTTGAGAAGAACCAAGCTACACAAAATGTGCATCCTGAGTTTTAACAGAATAAGCTTTGAAAATATTTTCATTTTTTCCTCAGTGGCCACAAACCTCTTAAACAGCTGAGAGGGACCTCCGTAGACCAGAGCTCTGCATAACAAGGGAAACATACCTGTCATAACTGGAGATTGACATAGTCTTGTAGAACACCATCCTGGCAGTGAAGACATTTTTAAAAATGTTGGCTTATTTTTAATTCCACTTATTATGCTTGACCTGCAGTTACATCAAAGCATCGTCTCTGCATATTTTGATAATTAAATGTGCACCCTAGCAGTAGCTATTTGTCATTGTTTGCCCCTTACTGTGTTTCTATAGCAGACAGAAAAAAAAACACATGCAAAGAACCAGACACCCACTTCCCCTAACAGGACAGCAAACAAATGTGGCTTAATTGCCTCTCCCTCCACTAGATCTTTAAGTTTCCAGTTGGCAATTCAAATGTGGGTTGGCAATGTTTCCACTGGGAGTAGCCCTCAGTGCAAGCAGGATGGCAAAATATTCAGACACTTGAAGAAATGTACCTCCCTAAGTATTGTGTACAACCTGAAAGGCCCCCAAAGATTCCTAACTAGAAAAGTATCTAATTAAAGCCACTTACGCTACCCCAACAGATTAAAATCTCTGTTCCTCTACTCAATCTCCTACAGGCTCCTGAGAGGTAATCTTTGTTAACATTTCATGCTGTGAAAGACTTCCTTGAGTTTTAACTACACAAATCAAACAAAATAAAAAAATGAACTCACTTAACTGTGAACTGCTGCAAAGTGTTAAACTGTAGTAAAGAGCTTTTGCAAGCTTTTTGCTGTAGTTACTAAAAAAATATAGCTCTTTGGTTCTCTTAACACACTGCACTAACTTGCCAAATACATACACACTAGCCTTCTAAATACATTAATTTAAGAAGCCAAAATGTCACCCATGTCTTCTTAAATGAGTGCGAGTATGCCACTTAGAACCCAATGACAACTGCTGATTAAACCTCTAAAAGCATCTGCCTGCGATAGCCACCATATTGCACCTTAGTTCCTGCTCTGATCAAATAGCTCAACTAATACCTGCTCCAAGGACGTAAACCTCCACTGTAATATGAACGCTACCTGCTGATATGCTAGGCTTCTTATTCAATGCATTCATCACCTTTGGAATATACTCACTTTGCCCATAAAGCATATCTCCCTGAAAACCATTAAAGCAGATCTCAACAAATGGATGGGCAACTGTAAATTCTTGCCCAACAGTAATAATAATCTCTTATCTAGAGGAAACCAGTCTATCCTTATCATTAAAAGAGTAATTTGGCAACATTTCACAATGGCTGTCCATCCAAAAATTTAATAAACATATTCATCCTATGAAGTATCAGTAATAGCAAAGTGATACAACCAGTTTAGTGAAGGCTTTCAGCAGTCATATAACAAAGTGCATAAATTCGCCATACAGAACAAAATCTGCAATCTTTATGTAAGTGAAAGATGGGAAGGGACTAAGCATTAACTAGAGGGCTGAGGTCAGTGAAAAGATGAGAACTGCAAAGCTGTTACTCTTATTGAACAATTTCTGGTCATCCTTTACTTAGAAATAAAACATTTATAAGTAGTATGTAACTTGTAAGTACTTTTACATATGACAAGTTTCTAAAACAAATAAAAAGACCTAGTGCTGAATATAGCATAAGAAGTGAGGCATAAGATCCTAAAGGAATTAAAATAAATGTTGGTGATTAAACAGCTGGCAGTAATGTTTAACCAGTGGAGGCAAATATGTTACTCCAAGAATGAAGGGTAGATGTTGCAGCAGAACTATGCAGGATCAAAATCAAGGACCCAGGAAGCTAGAGAGAACTTAGGTTTGTTCACAGCAGTCTGCAAGATGGTGAAAACATTAATGAATATCACACTGGTGAAACATTTAATTTCCATTGGGCTACAATCTGACTTATGTTTCCCAGATGGCAGGAAGGAAATGGAATTTGAGAAGATGATGCACACATGCACATAACTTAAACAAGTAGTTTTAAAATGCAATATTTTCAGGAAAAAAAAAACACTGTAGTTTTGGATGACGGTAGATGTTTGTTAGAAAAATGTGAGGAAAACTTTCTTCATAGAACTAATAGTTCACAAACTGTTATTTAAAAGAAGCTAGTTTCGTAGAAAGAAAGTGAGTAATAAAATTATGGAACTTGGCAAAATATGCAGAAGTCATAAGGAAGTCAAGGGTAAGGGCCAGCACACTTACTGAAAGTTAAATTAGCAAACTGCACATGCTATAGAACTTCATCTATTGTCATTACTTAAGTATATGCTGTCAACTTACATGGTGTATGCAGTATCTGCAAAACAGGAAGTAAGAGTATTTTAACTGCCATATTTGGAAGAGTACTATCAGGTTATAGCTGCAAATGACAAAACATATAAAGCTACCAGTATCAAGTTTTATTTGATTCATTGGATACTGTTGATCACCAAGCAGAATTTAGAATAGCTTGAAGTTATTGAATTTGTATTTTCATCATGTACTAAGACAGATGCCACAATTTATTTAAAATATATGTAATTCTTATAAGTGTTTGAGCAGCACATTGCAACTTACCTATACATTCTAAAAATGATATTATCATAAAGTATGAAATCCTCTACAGTTTTGTTTCCTTCCAATAAGTAAGACATTCATTCTTCTTGTGCAGTGGGTAACGCTTGCCTTCACTCAGTGATATGAAACACACTGTTAACGCAAAGTGTTAGTCACACTGTGATGTGCAAAAGAAGGGCTGTCATATATTTGACAAAAGAAATCTTGAAATCAGGCTCTGAATTTAATGTAGCTGCCTGTTTAAGACACCATTTATGATCATAAACCAAGACTTGAGGCACTTAAACATTTATTTCTAAGTAACAAGTTTAGTGCTGTTTGCTCATTTTTAACAGTGTACTGTCTAAAGCTGAAAGGGACTTTAGCCTTGTGTATGATCTTATCAGTCCATAAGTCAGAAGCGCTTTAATTTTAGTCATCAGAATTGTGTGAGACAGTGTGACCTGCTTGATAATGAGCCTAACTACCTAAAGCTGACCTTTCTTCCATATATATGTGATCTGCAGTGCAGCCTGACAGAGGTATCACTGCTAATTAGCAATGTTTGTTTAGGGCCTGTCAAAACAGTCAGCTGTGATGCTCATGAGATCACAGAGCTCATACAGATAGATAACAAAATCCGTTGACAGGTTCACCTCAGCACTGTCAAAGAGATGGACTTTCCAGAAAACAAAAGGAAATAAGTAAATATTTCAAAATGGAAATTTTTAAGGCTCCTCTTTATTAACTTGTTCATTATTTTTGTCAGTATCTTCTGGTTCTCTTTGCACTTTAGATCATCCACTAGTAACCCACTAGCTGCTATAGCTAAATTAAAGAATTTACTCTTTTTAGTTGGTGCTGATGTATGGTGTAATTTATGGCTCTTTCTAATTAGAAATACTGTGATAAGCCCAGTAGCAATAAGTGCCACTGGTAGTGGTGTGTTGCAAAAACATGGGATTATTTGTCTCATCTGATTTCTTTTAGCTAATTATTCAGCAGAGCTGTAAGCTTATAAGTTGTGAATAATCATTAATCATAATGTGTTTAGATATTATTCAGCGCTCATTCTGCAGCTTCTTCTGCTTCTTTCATTTGTGCCGAAGACTGCATGACTGCATGTGTGACAGCACCAAGCATTTTTGAAAACAGGGAACATGCTATATCTGATGCTGTCATTTTTTGATAGAAATATATAATTGAGGTTTCTGGACAATTTAAAATTCTTGGCGTGTGCACAGTATCGTTAATGAACTGTCTGTCCATTTGATGGCATGATTCACAGTGGAGATTCAGAGTCAATTTTTAAAGTGATAGAGACAGCATAATTTTTTATAGTTTAATGTCAAATTTATTTTTCAGCTTCTGGTAACTGTTTTCCTTTATATGTTAAGGAATATGTTTTAACTTGTCCCTATGGCCAGGAACAAGATTGAAAAGGGTCCAACAAAGTTCAATCCACTTACCTAGTTGAATGATTAGATATTAAATGAATATAACTATCTACCTTTGCGAGCATTTGTGTCTAAGCATGTATATATGTGTCTCCGTGTGTACATATAAATATATATCTATATATATCTATATATATATATATATATATATATATATATATATATATATATATATATATTTATGGGTCTCAGCAGTATTGTTGAATGCCAGTATTTCGATATGGAATCATGATAAAAATATTTTGGTTACTAAAAAGTCTCTTGCATTCTGCACTTCTAATTGATATTCACGATTTAGGGGGTGTTGTGGTTTGGGTTATTGGTGTATTATAAGGGCTATAATTTTAGACTGCTGCATCAAGCAGTACTGCTGTGTGTGTGTGTGTGTGTGTGTGTGTGTGTGTGTGTGTGTGTGTGTGTGTGTGTGTGTGTGTGTGTATATAAGTATATGTATATATATATATATATATATATATATGAGTATGTATATGGGTCTGCCTTGTATAACCAAAATTACACTTGCCTGAATCTCTAATCGCCGAGACAACTTCATCTAAACCTCTAATCATCGAAGCTACGAGCCACCAGACTTTTTAACAGGGAACAACCCACTTGGCCACCAAGGTGAAATTTGCCCTCTTCCACAGTGTAGTGCGATCTCGGAGTTGGTATATTTAGTTAGGGGATTGAAGCCCTCCACTTGGGAAAGTTTAGCTTTTATCTGTGTTGTTATTTTGCCCTGGTGGCCACATGGTTCATTTCCCCATGAAAAAGTGCAGTGATTCATAGCTTCAGCGATTAGAGGTTTAGGTGAAGTCATCTTGGCGATTAGAGATTCGGGTAAGTGTAATTTCAGTCATACAAGGTAGACCCAGATATACCTTTTGACTAAATTATATTTATTTAAGTTGTTGTAAGTAATAACGAGTTAGATTTACACTGAGGATGATATCCTGCGAAAATTATCAGCTTGTGTGTTCTTTTGGTGGAAGTGCAGTGAATACAACATTCTTTTGGAGTTGGTGTGTGGGTGTGTATACACACACACACACACACACACACACACACACACACACACAAAACAATGTACGTTGGGTTGTTTTTCTTTCCCTGCACTGTTGTGCAATCTTAGGCTTGTGAATGTGTGTGTGTGTGTGTGTGTGTGTGTGTGTGTGTGTGTGTGTGTGTGTGTGTGTGTGTGTGTGTGTGTGTGTGTGTGTATATATACACACACACATATATATATATATATATATATATATATATATATATAGAGAGAGAGAGAGAGAGAAATACACAAATATATATATATTAATGGGTCTATATTATTAGTTCGAACGCACAATTGTCCGAACGCTGAAACATCAAACAGGGAAGTTTGAAATGTCAAAATAGCAAAGCTGCAGAACACTGAATTTTTTCCCAGGGAAAAATTTAAGTGGGCCATTTCCACTGCTTTGCTATTTCCTCCACTGTGGTGCAATCTTGGAGTTGGTATATTTAAGTAGGGGGGTGTGGGGGGCACATTAGGAACAGTCTGAAGTGTACGTGTGTTTTTTGGTTTTGTACCGGAACAGCTGAGAAAAAAATCACTGTTCTGAGTGTTCGAAGTTATTGTATTTCGAACTTCCGGGTTCGACATTTACGTAGTCGAATTTATGATGGTTCAGCTATGTGATATAGACCCTATGTTAATACCCAGACACACAAATTGGGGTGTGGTAATTTGATACATAAGGAAATGATGCACTCTTTTTTTATCTTTATTATTTTATTGAATTTTGAAATATTGAAACAAATTTCCAAAATGTTTACATTTAAACAATGAAAAATACAAGTTTTATAAATGTATACAATAACACACAAAAAAAATATTTGCAATATTTATATAGCATGTCTTAAAAAGTCCTTTTATATTGGAATCTAGTATATTGAACCATTGTTTCTCTACAGCCCTTCAAAGTACATTTAAATTAGGACTACATAAAACAAAAAAAAGTCTTTTGGAAATACAGCTATTGATCAAAAGAAAAAAAAAGAAAAACTAATTAAGTACTACAAACAGGAGATGTAATCATTTCTTGATAAAGATCCAAAGGGGATAAAACTTTCATCCATGGATTCTTTATAAATGGTTTGGGTGATATTCTTTATTGGTGTCTGCATATGAAGAGAGGTGAAGAAGAGAGTACAGGCAAGGTGGAATAGGTGGAGAAGAGTGTCAGGAGTGATTTGTGATAGACGGGTACCAGTAAGAGTGAAAGGGAAGGTCTACAAGAGGGTAGTGAGACCAGCTATGTTGTATGGGTTGGAGACGGTGGCATTGACAAAAAGGCAGGAGTCAGAGCTGGAAGTGGCAGAGTTAAAGATGTTAAGATTTGCACTAGGTGTGACAAGGATGGACAGGATTAGGAATCAGTACATTAGAGGGTCAGCTCAGGTTGGATGGTTTGGAGACAAAGTCAGAGAGGCGAGATGGCGTTGATTTGGACATGTGCTGAGGAAGAATGCTGGGTATATTGGGAAAAGGATGCTAAGGATGGAGCTGCCAGGAAAGTGGAAAAGAGGAAGGCCTAAGATAAGGTTTATGGATGTGGTGAGAAAGGACATTCAGGTGGTTGGTGTAACAGAGAAAGATGCAGAGGACAGGAAGAAAGGGAAACAGATGATCTGCTGTGGCGACCCCTTATGGGAACAGCCGAAAGAGAAGAAGAGGTTTGGGTGATATTCTTTGCATCTTGAATGTAGTTTCTTAGTTATTACTTCCTGTATAGATGACAAAAAGTCTTGAAATTGTACTGGTGAAGTTTTTTCCATCTTCTGGTTATTGTTTTTCTTATAACTGCTAAGATAGTCCATAAAAGATGGCAGTTCAATTTAATTTCAGTGAAAGTTGATGGAATGTTATAAAGAATTAACCAGAGTCAGAGCATAAGGCTTGAAAAATATTAGTTAATGAGTTTAAAAAAGTTGACAAAGATGGACAATTATACAATATATGGTGTCAAAAAAAAACTCTGTGAAGAACTTTCCAAGTGAAAATATGCTAAAATAGAACCAGAGAGGTATTACTTATTGAGGATAAAATATGTATTTTATTTGTTCTAAAAATGTTGAACCTTTACCCACTGGTATAAAATTCCAGATTGTTTTATCTGTGTTATTGTTGTTGTTGTCGTTGTTGTCTTTCGGATTTTCCCAGTAAGGGGTCGCCACAGCGGAACTCCGGTCCACTAATGATTGGCAGTAGATTTTTACGAAATGCCGAGGTGTCAGCTCGACGCCCAACCTACAACGAAGGCTTGCCCATTTACGCATGCATGTCTTTCGAACACTGTTTATATAATAATAATAGTATACCATATAGTTCAGAATTTTTTTTTTTTGGGATGCAAATTGTTATAAGAAATTTGTGATAAACATATAATTAAATTTGGTGGGTCTTTAAAAATAGAACATGCAAGAGGGATGTTTATGATGCACTTACTCCTGATAATATGAGAATTCATATATGTATATATATATATATATATATATATATATATATATATATATATATATATATATATAATATTTATACATGTTATATATATATATATATATATATATATATATATATATATATATATATATATATATATATCTTATTAACCAGTATTCAACAATACTGTTATGACCCACACATAGACACACACAGATATATATATATATATATATATATATATATATATATATATATATATATATATATATGTATGGGTCCCCTTCAGTCGATCTAACGTTTAAAGTTCTAACCACATATGGCCGAGACCATATGTTCAAACTTGTAAAAGTTCAATCGGACTGAATGGAGATCTCCGCACAGAGTGGAAAGGGAAGATTTCCCATTTCCGCAATGTAATGCGATCTCAGAGTTGTTATATTTAAGTAAGGGGCATGTGGAGGTTGCAGGGGGCTACACCCCCCTGCTACAGATGTTTACTTTGTTGTTTTGTTGTTTTTTGTGTTCTACTTCAGTATTCGAACATTTATGGGTTCGAACATATGGTCTTGGCCATATGTGATTTGAACTTGTAAATGTTCGATCTACTGAAGTAGATCCATATATATATATATATATATATATATATATATATATATATATATATATATATATATATATATATATATTTATGTATATATATATATATATATATATATATATATGTATATATATATATATATATATATATATATATATATATATATATATATATATATATATCTATATCTATATATATATATATATATATATATGGGTCTACTTCTATATCCCGAAAACTCACATTACCGAAGACCGAATACTGAAAATCTGAAAGTGTAGAATATCAAGTGAGAGAATACCAAATTTGTGAAGATAGTTATTGTGTTCTGAGTAAGTGGTGTGATATCCCTTTAAGACGTGGTACATTTTAGGTGGAAGTTAAGTGGGCTGTTGAAGGTGCTTTTTGAGGTTTTTGTTTTTTAAAGTTGTTAAGTACAGATTTTATTATTGAGTGTGGGAGTTGTGTGTGTCTCAGTACATTCTGTGAATGTTGTTTGTGATGCCGGCATAAGTGAGTGGTGGTTGATGTGTTTGCATTGGTAGGATGTACGTTTGTAGGAAAGCGAGAGGTACCTATGTTTGAAAGTGTTTGAATATGTGTTATGGATATCATGGTACACTAGTGATTGGAAAATTTACCTTTCCTCCACCAAAGTGCGATCTCTGAGTTAGTATATTAAATTTGCAGAAGGTGGGGGGGGCACAGCCCCCAACATTGATGGGGTGCAAGGATGCTTGCCCTCCTACTTAAGCCTAGAGAAGTCAGCGATTGTTTACTTTGTATGTTTTGGTTTGTGTTTTGTGGTGTAGGGTGGTAGGTTTCTGTTTGAGCTGTTATTGTCCATATTTTAGGAGTTGGTATTCCATACATTCGGTAAATTGTTGTTTCATACTTTTGGTCTCTGTTTTCTGGTCTTCGATAATGTGAGCTTTTGGGATATAGAAGTAGATCCATCTATATATACACACTTGTGTGTGTGTGTAAATACATACATAAATATATGGGTTTGTATGACTTCCAAAAATTCGAAATAAAATAAAAAAAAATAAATATATCTGCATTTTTGCTAGACTTCAAGCCCCCCCCCCGCCCCCCAAACCCCATGCAAATTAAATATACCAAGTCTGAAATCGCACTACAGTGGGGAACAGGGCAAACTCCCCAGTCCCCACTGTACCACGATCAACATAGAACTGCTTCAAAGGTGAATTTAAATTTTTCCCCACTGTAGTGCGGTAATCTCGTAGTTGGTGTATACAATTTGCAGGGAGTGTTGGGGACACAGCCCCCTGTAAAATGTTGATTTATATTCTTTAATTCTGAGTTTTTGGAAACTTGATTATATTGTCTCGACCATATAAAGTTTGAGTTTCCAAAAACTCAATGAAGTCATATAAATATAAATATACATGTATACATATGTATGTATATATATATATATATATATATATATATATATATATATATATATATATATATATATGGGTCTAGGACTCTTTTGCACTAACGCACTTTTTACCGAATTGCGAATGGGCGGGCATACTTACGCGAAAATTCTTTTCACCGAAGCAGCCTTTTCGCATAAGTATGCCTGTTGTGCCGTTCATACTACAGTGCGGATAAGGAAAAATTCCCTTTTCCCCACTGTAGTGCGATCTTGGAGTGAGAATATTAAAGTAAGGGAGTGTAGGGGGGCTTGCCCCCCAGCGTAAAAGTAGATTTAATGTTTTTTTTTTTTAACATTCTTTAGTGAAAGCGCTTTTTCGGTGAAATCGCTTTCGTTAAAGTGTGTTCGGTGATAGTGGATTCAGACTGTTGAACTTTCGTTCAACAGTCCTAGATCCATAGATTATATATATATATACATATCTGTGTGTGTGTGTGTGTGTGTGTGTGTGTGTGTGTGTGTGTGTGTGTGTGTGTGTGTGTGTGTGTGTGTGTGTGTGTGTGTGTGTGTGTGTGTGTGTGTGTGTGTGTGTCGCTAGGTACAGTCTCTTTTGACTCAATTGTGATTGAGTCACAGAATAGCAGTCATAATCTAGAGAACCTCAGTGACCAAAGTTAGCTCACAGGTGTAGACTAAGCCCCTTGCAGGAACAATGTTCAAGCCCTTTCCAAGTTTCACTGGACAGAATTTGATAATGTAAAGAAAGAGCTAGAATATATCTCTTAACTTTTAGAGAGATAGTATCCATTACAGTTAGTTAATGAGACTAGTCACTATGTTTTGTCAGAATGGGGGAAAGCTTGTAAACCTCTTTTTGGTTCAGGTTCACAGTCACATTAATCAACTAGTCAGCCTGTTAATTATGGGAGTGCTGTGATTTTAAGCTTTGGTAAACATACCAACAAAATTAAACAAATTTTTAAGATCAGATAGTCACTGGTGGGAAGTAACATAGATGTTTCAAATGTTATTGGAACTGTTCCATTATTTGTTTATAAAACATATGCCAGTTTTAAGAAATATTTTGAACATAATGGGCATGTTAGCAAGGTATTAAAAAATGGAACCCACAAGTGTGGGACTTGCAATCAGTGCCAGTTTATTTTATAGGTTGATAGTTTATTCTTGGACAACAAAAAAACAAACAAAAATCTAAATTTTAAAGTGGAATTGTATAACCAAAGGAGTAGTTATCTGTATAAGGAAGACAGATAGAGCACTTAGAAACAGAATTTATGAGCACACATATGAAATTAAAACCAAAAGGGGTAATAATGCGCTTTTTAAACATCTATATATGAGTAAAACTTGTCTTGGTTTTAAATTTGCCATACTAGAGAAGGTTAATACTAATCAAAGTGGTGGTAATGTTAAAACCATACTGGAAATGAAAGAAACTATTTGGCAGATGAGACTAGCCGCAAATTATCCACCAGGCATCAGTGATGTTATTAATTTACAATCTATTTTAAAATTGAAATCTGATAAATATGTTTAACTATTTATTATATATTTAATATGATTAGTTTTTAAATGTGATTAGTTTTCATACCTCTCAACTGTCCCTGATTTTCAGGGACGTCCCTGATTTTGACTCAGATTTTAGCTCTGTCCCTCTTAATCCCTCCTAAAACTAGTGACTTTTCGAGGAAAGGTAATGAATTACATATAATGAATAATGACAATAATTAAGAGTTATAGACTTCTTTTACTTCAGAAAATGTATAGTAATTCATATGCTCTGATTCTATCTATGTCTCAGGTTAATAGCACTAACATTTTAAAAGTGTTCTTGATTTTTTCTGGATTTCTCCATAATTCTGTTGAAATTTGTCCCTGATTGGTTGAGAGCTATGTTAGTTTTATTAAAATGTGGTTTATTATTGGAATCTTGTTAGATTTTATAAGCTTGTAGTGTCACTTTAAGATTTGAGGTCTAAGCATTTCAATTGAATAATTGGTGGCATTTAGTTGCTGATAATTATGTTGTTTAACTATATAAGCATTTTATAACAAACAGATTTTAGTTCTGATGAAGTCCAGAGCAGGACGAAAGTGCTTAATTTAGGATTGTTGTTGATTTTGTATAATTTTTATTTATAGTTTTGCCATTAAACAGTTCGCCTTTTACATTAATTTTATGGTGTCTGAGGAATCTGTTGGTCGAGTGCTACATTCTACTTTATTCACTGGATAGTGATCAACATTCCATGAGCCGACCACACAATCCATCACTTTTTATAATTAGAATATTTTATACATATATATATATATATATATATATATATATATATATATATATATATATATATATATACTGTGTATATATGTCTCTTGCTTTTATCTAAGAAGCTTTTCATTTAATCACAAAATATTATGTACACAGTGTTGCACTTTGGCTTTTATAGAGCAAGCTACATTTCAGAGGCTGGTGTATAAAATACTGATGCCTCATTCCCACTATGCTGTGGCATACCTGGATGAAGCGGTGATTGATTCAGAAGACTAGGAGTCCCGATTAACAAGTGCAGGCTGTGTTAGGATTCATAAAGCAGACAGGTTTGACTATTCATGTTAGGAAAAAAATGGGTATGGTGAAAAGCAAAGTACTTAGGGTGCCTTATATGAACAGAGGTAGTAAGACCACAATTGTAAAATGATGCAGGCCATAAACTGGTCTGTGCCCTCAGTAGCAGAATGGTGAAGGCTGTCCTTGGATCAGTTGTATGCTACAGAAAGGTTGTCCCTAATTTTGGAACTATTGCTTGCTGTTTGACAGTCTTCATAAGAGTGAAAGGTCCTGTTAAAGTGCACTGATCCCCTGAGGCAACGAAAGCATCTAATGTGTTCAAGAGGATCCTTTTTTCTGAACTTGTGCTAATAACTCCTGAATTTACCCATGAGTTCACCTTATATACCATCAAGTGTCAGAAGTACATTTAGGGGCAGTTCTATCCAAAGACATTCAAGGTGAGGAGCACCCATGTGCTATGCTAGCAGGAAGATGAACAGTGCAGAATGGCAATACTGTGCTACTGAAAAAGTGTGTCATGCACTAAAGTGAGCCTTCTATACCTTGAAATACTATTGGTTAGGCAGGCACCTCAGTTTGGTAACAAATCATGCTTCTTTACAGTAGTTGTCAATACAAAGTTGTGCTGGTGGGCATTATCCCTTAGACCTTTTCAGTTGACTTTAATCCACTATCTTCATAGACAGTAGAAATGCTAATGGATTGCCCAGTGCTTACAGCCAGTTATTACGAGGTGCAGTTGCAAAATCTGTGGTATTGCACTGGAAAGGGGAGGTTACTGCAGTTTGGTTATGGAAATATTTATGTGCCTTTAAATGTGTTCTCAGGATGTAGAGAGTGTGGGAACATCCTCATAGCAATTGACTAAATCTCAAGGTCTTTAATTACCAGTTAGCTTAGTATAAATGGGATTAGCTTGGAGGACTGAAATTAGGTAGATAGTTCCTCACTTAAAAGTTGCCTGAAAGGAGAATCTAGAAGCACGGGTTGAGAGAGGGCCTAGTATGGGCTAACTTGTGGATTATACTTTCTCTAAGTATCTGTTTTATTGCTAACCATAAAACTTGTGAGAAGCCTGCAGCCTTGAACTTTCTTTGAAAACAGGGAGAGACCTGTAGCTTGGAACATTCTTTTTGGTTATCATATAACCTGTACCTTTACAGGGTTGTGTGACGTGGACACTTTGACTAAAGTACTGTGTGTGATGAAGTCACTGTAAGTTTCATTTTTTTAACTTCAAAGCCAAGTGGGCGAATATTTTAGCTTGTAAAATTTGAATAAACATATATTTTTATTTATATCCTGTCTCTGATATTATCTTAGACTTACAGTATGAATGCACACAAACATACATACAGCAATAGCAAAGGACTAATAAAAAAAAGAAAGTAGGAAAAAGAAAAAAGGCATTGATAAAGAAAAAAACATAAAATCAATAACAATTATCTGTAAGGTACATTACAACAGATGGCGGTATAGCACCTGGAGGAGTAAAATGCTGTTAAGTATGTACTGGGAAACCAAAAATAATATAGAGATCAGACGCAAATGTACCACAGCAGTATGTACATCACAACAAGCAAGATTTAATACCTCTGAAAAAGACTACATGTGTAGTGCATGTACATAGTCTGTGAGCTTCAAAATGTGACAGCAAGGGCCAGTGAAGCTGGGAAGAGCAACCTCCTAAGCATGTAGTGTACAATCCAATGGAGCATGGCAGGCACAGCCTGCCAAATGGTGTCCTGCATGCCAACATGGCAGTCATGCCAAATATATACTGTTACATAATTCCAAATGAATTCACATAGGACACCAAAACCTGGTAATAGTAATGTACCATGACATGTGACAAGCAGCATGAAGTGTCGCTCAACAACCTGTCAGAAGCATGCCCATGGTGTGGCAAGTGAAACTAGCACAGAGAGGAGCAATGGAATGGCCAATGTAAATGTAAGGCATGGTGGAAAAATATGTAGTACAGTGTGCAGTAATGACAGGATGGATGGAAATATCAATGTGGCATTGAAGGATGCCAGCCAGTTCAGTCTAAAGTAGACAGTGACACCTGGAATGGTGGTGCAACACCACTGTCAGCCTTTTCTGCAATACCACCACTGGTAAGATGGAGAGTAGAACAGTTCAACCTGCACTGACAAAGTATATGACATGTTGAGCAAAGCTGTAAGTGACAGTCAATGTGACCAAATCACCAGTTTTTACACCCCTCAGTCTGTAATCTGTGTTCTCCTATCTAGAGGATACTGTGCACCCCAGATGATGCCAGAATCCATTGGTCTATACAACTCTTCCCCCATTAAACATAGTCTATAGTCTGTGCTGCTGCCCACAACTCTGTTCTTGAGTGAGTCTGAGGGAGAAGTACCCAGCATATTTTTTGGAGGTGTGAAGAACCCCACAGAGACACAGAGAGAACATGCAAATTAAACACAGCCATTTGCCTGAGGTCAGGATCTAATCTTGTAGCTTGCGCATGGGAAACAAAGGCCTTAACCTTTATGCCATCTGGGAAAAAGAAACTGTAAGCAATGGTTAAAATAACTAGCAACAAATGCAAACATGGGCAATGAAGCAGGTGCCTAAGAGAGATGCAGCTATAGCATCATTTCCATATATGTGCATTGACAACTGGACAGTCTTTCTGGCTTCATCTGGCATATCAGTCTGTTTCCTCTATTTTACAATGAATTTAAAAACATTAAGTAATGTGCAGGAACCCTAAGAACTGCACATAGCTGAACAAGAATGCTGACTATTATTATACAACAAGCAACCATCAGTCCAATGCTACTCAGTTTAGAACTCTAGCTCCCTCTTTCTAACCTACTCTTCCCATTGGCTAAGAAGGTCAAGCTGTTACCTCTTTAGGTTGCTATAAAAATGTTTGCACTACTCAGAGTGAGTGATGCCTATGGTATTGCTCACTTCCCATGCAGTGTCAAGCATTTGCCTTGAACTGGAGGTCCTCATAGGAGTCCCCAGGGAGGCATTTCCATGGGGTCTTAATACAGGAGATAGAGACATATCTTACTTTCTCACCTGTGACTTGCAGGAACCCTCCCTGAGCAGCCCCTGCAGTAGCTATAATCATGTCATTGGTTGCTATAAAAAAATGGTAGCAGATTTGCATCAATGCATGTTGCAGGTATTACTAGCCATGCATTAACAGGCAGCATGGCACCATGACGTAGTTCAATACCACCACAGGCTTGCATGTCAGTAACCATGAGCTGGGCAGCCAGACACATTAGACTTCAGGTATTTGTGTCCATATCTGTGGTATAGTGCCTCAAGAGGTTGATTAAGCAGCACACAACCCAATGAATGTCTTAGGTTCTGCCCATGCATGCACACATAATTTTACAGTCTTCCTTGCATGTGCACAGCAGACACAAGACTCACTATACTCTAGGGATGGTACACATTGCATCTGAATTGCCTCATTATCATAACTGCTACTTTATGAGTCCTGAAACTGAGTGGTGATATAAAGCCTCCACTATTGCAGTGCTCATCTTGCTGTTGAATATTTGCAGCAATAGTGAGTGGGATCACTGAGAAGATATTTATACTGGTTTACAGAGGAAAAAAGTGTTCTACATTTAGTATGACAAGGTTACACTGGGCATAAAGAGGTGGAGAGATTGACCAGAAAAGTAATCGACTGTTGTATTATTTTTTATGCGGGGTGGGAGGGGCACTGCTACATGTTGACAGGGGAATTGGAAGCACAAGGAGAGTTGTGTTAGATCTCTGCAGTAAATAACTGCATTGTTCTATGGATTACAGCAGTCTGGAACATCTGCTGTCATAAGGGTGCATTGACCATAGGAATGTGGGGAAATTTACTGGATACCTATAAGGCTCCTGTAATTTTTGGGGGGTTTTGCTTCACAGTACCCTAACAAGAAGGTAGGGAGCACTAAAAGGGTTACTTTGATGCATGAGAAAAGACAGGACACATATTTAGGCAGTAGGAGTCCACCAAATGTATGGCTGTGTGCCTTGTGAGGTGGACTCGGCCCCTCTGGTAGGTGGCTCAGTCAGTAAGAATTGTGTTCATAGCCCTCAGCTTTCCCTGATTTTACCTCATATTTTTTGGCATTTTAAAATTTGTGGTTATCTACCAAACGGTTGAGGACTACAATCACCAAATAATGACAGACGTTTGAGTTTCAGATTTCATATATTTTTTAAACACTTTTATAAAGTTATCACTTAAGATATGAGCACACATACATTAACAGGAAAGAAAAAGCCATATTAACATTTTTTCATTTAAAAGAATTAAACATTACGTGTTTTCTTTCTTAACAATTCCCATTCATTCCAGCATTGTACAAATTGCTCAGTTCCTGCCTTTAATTAAAGTCATTCCTCCTCTTGAACATTATATGCATGTATTGTTCCCACAAATTCAGTTTATTTCTATGTAATTTGCTCCATCCCTTTTCTAAATAGCCTATGTCCAGCTCTTTTATCATTCTCAGAATATTCAGTCCTTTAATTACAGTTCGTTTAGATTTTGATTTCAAATTTTCTAGTGATTGTTTTTTGGCAGCCAAAAACACTAAACTTAGTAGGGTGTTACTATATATATATATATATATATATATATATATATATATATATATATATATATATATATATATCTATATACAGACCATTTGATCGAAACCCATTTGATTTAAATTTTATTTGGTCGAAAACCGGCATTCAAGACATAAAACTGGGATATGCCCCCCCCCCAATGTCGTGCGACCCTGGAGTTGGTATATATAGTTAGGGGGGGTTTGGGAGACAAAGCCCCCCACCTAGTTACCTTTAAAAGAAGAAAATAAAACAAAAATTACACATTTTAAATGGAAATAGGTAGGGGGCTTTGCCACCCCAACCCCTTAACTATATATACTAACTCCAGGGTCGCATGACATTGGGGAGGGGGACAAATCTCTGTTATTTGCCTAAAATACTGGTTTTCGACCAAATGAAATTTCGATCAAATGGTCTGTCGATCAAATGAAGTATATATATATATATATATATATATATATATATATATATATATAGGCAGTTGAGTATCCCACTCAAAAGAATAATTTCCTTAGTTACAACCACTTGTTTCAACATTTCTGACAGAGTACTGTATTGGAAATTTTTCAAATCTGCCAACTCGCTACATATGTCTCCATGTGTCTCTCTCCCTTTCCCATTATGCTTACAGCATTTGCTATCGACCTGAGGAAAAATTCTCTGAAGTCTGTCTGAAGTATAAAAGTGCCTATTCAAACACATCCAGTCAAAAATCATGCACCTCCTGGACTTTTTTACATACTTGGGAATGATACAGATGTCATCCCATTGTTCATAGGCTCATAGGTTAGTAGGTGATTACAAAGCTCATGATCCTAGGAACCTTTTTAAGCCTATCCCAGCTTCCCAAGATGAGAATCAAACCCTGTACTTTTTGTCTGTAAGGTAAACTCCTTAAACATTATGGTAACCCCCAAAATTCCTTTGTAAATTGCCTTTCCAGACTCTCTTCCCAATCTTTTCTAACCTCCTCTGATTGCTTCTTACAGTTACCATGCAATATTTTATATGTCCCTCTAATTATCCCTCTTTAAAAGCTTCTGTTCTAGACTCATCTAAAAACTCAGCCAAAGCTGGTGTTTCACTTAGCACTCCACTATCCCTCCCTCTCTCTCTTTGCCTTCTATACCAGGGATTGCTATCAGAGTATATGCAGTCTCTATTCTGCATTTCAAACTTATGCTTAGCCTCATCCTGTTCTATTACCTTTCCCTGCCAAGTTATTTTCTGATAATACCTTGGTTCCCGTATCAATTTTCTGTAGTAAATTCCATCCCCATTTTGCCTATTTTCTGTACTTCTACTTGCAGACATTCCTAATGGCAAAATCTACTTTCCCCATGCCTGTGTTGGCTTTGTTCTTAGAATACTGCTACTTTAGGAATATCATATTCTATATATCCTTTATAAAATTAATGCTAATGGAAAACCTGTTATTATAGCAACTTTCTAAGTAAACAACAACTTTTAAAACCCGTCCCACATTAATTTTAATGTATCCCTGAGACTTGAACAAAGAGGTTGAGAGCTTTGACTCTGATGCAAAGCACAAAGTCTGCATCTGTGGATCATATGTAGAACATAGTGGATGGAGTGGGATGGGAAAAGCACACTGGATAACCTTACAAGGAATGGGTGCATATATATGGGCACGCAGTGGCTGAGCTTTCTTGGTTACAAGTCAGTTTAGGCTGATGACAGACTCCTGGTTACAGAACAGTCCAGCAATATGCTGCCCTACTATACCAAGATGGTGAAGTGTCATGCAATAATGCAGTATGTTAAGTGTGGCACCTCAGAGTAGCTTAGTTGCTGCATGACTGCATGATCAGTACAGATGGTGCTGTGCGTATTTAGTGCCCATTCACTGAACAAAGGTGTACCTCCACATTTACAAATAGATACATGGCACCTAAACCAGTCTACCAAATAACTCACACCGTTGAGAAGAAAAAAACCTTTATATAACACGCAAAGCTTTCAGGTTATGCACCCTTCCTCAATGCTTAATACAGGTTAAATCACAAACAATGACTTAAATAAGAACCAAATACTATCACATGACTTGCAGCCCAAAAGTCATATGATCAAGAAAATTAATAAAACATATAAACATTAAAACATTTAGAATTAAATACTCTAAATGAATAATACATGATTTAAATATATGTACTATGAGCAATATACCTAGATATATATAAAAAATATATATATATATATATATATATATATATATATATATATATCATATAAAATAAAGCATATTTTAGGTTTTATTATTTCAACTTAGTGCGTTGTATTCTAATTAAAATAGGTTTTAGAGAAATAGCAGAGTTCATAGGTTTAAATTTAGGGTAATTGATAGAGTTTATATATCATGTAGAGGTGGTGACATAGGGAACCTTTTAGAAATTAGAGAGTATGAATGGATCATTAGACTATCGGCTGATAGTCTCCCTGGCCTGAACTCTGCTATTTCTCTAAAACCTATTTTAATTAGAATACAACGCACTAAGTTGAAACAATAAAACCTAAAATATGCTTTATTTTACATGATATATATATATATATATATATATATATATATATATATATATATATATATATATGTTGTATATGTCTAGGTATATTGCTCATAGTACATATATTTAAATAATGTATTATTCATTTAGAGTATTTAATTCTAAATGTTTTAATGTTTATATGTTTTTATTAATTTTCTTGATCATATGACTTTTGGGCTGCAAGTCATGTGATAGTATTTGGTTCTTATTTAAGTCAGTGTTTGTGATTTAACCTGTATTAAGCATTGAGGAAGGGTGTATAACCTGAAAGCTTTGCGTGTTATATAAAGGTTTTTTTCTTCTCAACGGTGTGAGTTATTTGGTGGACTTTTTTGGTACAGCTTTTGGTTTTCAACCTAAACCAGTCTCCCAGGCAAAGACCAATGAGGGGTATTGCATGCCCTCATTGAGCACAAACTGCAGATACTGAGCACAAGAGACTAAAAAGTGTAGAAGGGGATGTGACAATTGGGGAGAGATGGGGCGAAGGCTGCCAGCCTAGTCAAATAGAATTTGATGTATAATTCTGGCATTTGTAAATAAATGTAAAATACAGGCATGTTTTCTTGAATGTAAAAGAATATTGTGAAATGTGGAACTGCAAAATATGTGACAACATTGCACTCTACTGGCCCAGTGAAGCATGTTGCACCCTTTCATGTTAGAATTTGTCTCCAGGGTGGCTGGATGAAGATTTCATGCCCATTGTTTTAAGGCTAAAGTTTATGACCAGAATTTAGATGTGGAACGTGCTTTATTGCTCTGGTTTCTTTTAGAATATACATGTGAAATGTCTTCTATTGTTGTAAGTTTCTTTGCGGGTGTTAGATTGCTAAATAATGCAGTTTGTGGCCTCAGAGAACTCAGACCAGGTGTTAAGATGATGCAGTATGAGTACTGAGAAAACCTAAGTGTCAAAAATTATATAATTTGGGGAGGGACCCAGCAAACATGTTTGTTAGTAATGTTTAAAATACTGTTTCTCACAAGAGACTGGAAGCATTTTGACTTTGGACATCTAACTTATCAGCACTCTGCCTTGTGCTCACAAGTAAGTTTTAGCACTGTGATTTCATGTAGGAATAGTTAAAGCTAGTAAAGATTAATTAGGCATTTTTCTTTGAAATCAGACTTGTCCTACTGTATTATTTTAAGTTTCTGTGTGATCTCTGAACTCTTAGATATCTCTGTGGTGTAGTAGTTTTGCCTTGTGTTTTAATTATTTATTATTAAGTATTTTTTAAACCTTCTACCTGTGGCTGATTTGTGTAGAGATAAGCTCTAGAGTACATTGCATATTTATAGATGTTATTGTAATAGGCCACTCTAAAGTAAGCCTTGACTGTTAGGCATACTACCATTGGATATTAATATTGCACAGTAATAATAGTACACCTTTTTAAGGGCCTTTTAGTAGCTGATATTATTAACTGGGTGGTGGCAGTAATTACTACAGTATAGTCTGGCTAAGGGACACAGTTGGAGAATCTGTGTCAGCCTTTCCCAGGAGTGTCTGTGAAGTTGTATAAATACTTATCTCAAAGTGTGTGTGTGTTGTGTCAGCTACTTGGCAAGGACACGAAGTACTGGTTGGACAGAGAGGGTACTGGAGGTTTTAGCTTGCCAAGTTTGGCTGAGACCTGGACCCTATAGCTGTGCCAGTGGGGAGTCTTATTGGGGACCTGGTGAGCAAGGTAGCAACCAGCCCAAGACTGACTGTGTTCTCTATGTGCACTTAAGGGAAATTGTACTTTACTTTGTGTATTAGTTATCCTTTTCTCTTCTATGAGATGACCTCCCTGGTGTTAGTGGTGAAGATGGAGGCTCCTTGATTGCTGGGCCAGGGCACGGTCATCACAGGGGATTCTGAAGAAGTCTGTGTAAATGAAATGAGACAAAGCCCTAAACCTTTAATTAACTCTTTGAACATTATGCCTTGGGTCAGCACATTTTCATTTTGTTCTGATTGGTCTCATTGGAAGTGCCAAACTTGTTACATATTGAGCACAGATAAGACTCAACTGGTCTTCTAGGAGACTGTGTGGTGTAAGCAAGTGGAGGATATTAATGTAATCAGTGACCATAAAAGGGAAGCCTATCAAGACCATCTCAGGGACACCAACTTAAGCCTTCATGCGTGCAACAAGACTCATGGAATTCTACGGGAGATGCTGGCCAGAGATGAGGGTCTGCCATTGCAGACCACCCACAGCACCAAGGAGGAATTCCTGTTATCCCTGTCTGGGATAAGAGAAACAGTCCTGATACCTGTTGGAGGTCCAGATGTGGGAACTGAATTTAATGCACCACCACATGTCTCTGACGGGAGTTCATCAGCTTGCTGTTTTTTATGTGACTAGCACAATTTGGTGGCACACCTGTGCCATGAGCTGAGGAATGCTCAGCACCACCATAACCCCTCTACAGGCACATCTGGATTTCAGGCATGAAAGCATATCACACAAGGTGTTGACATTCTTTGCATAGCTACTATCTCTACCACTGCTGCATCACAGAGAAGTGGGACTGTCACATGAGTGTTAATCTGTCTGCTTTCACAGTTGCTAACTTAATACAGTCCTCTGGTGTGGAACAGGGCATGCCTGGTGTGACACCCATGCCCTGGCCCAGCAATCAAGGAGCCTCAATCCTCACCACTAACACCAGTGAGGGGCATCTCATATAAAAAGAAAGTATAACAAATACACACAGTAAAGTGCAATTTCCCTTAAGAGCACACAGAGATCACAGTCAGTCTGGAGCTGGTTGCACCTTTGCTCTCCATGTCCCCTATAAGACTCCCCACTGGCACAGCTATAGGGTCCAGATATCAGCCTAGTGGGCAAGCTAAAACCTCCACCACCCTCTCTGTCCAACCAGTGCTTCGTGTCCCTGTCCAAGTAGCTGACACACACATACATATACACTTTGAGAAGAGTTTATACAACCACACAGACATTCCTGGGGAAGGCTGGCACAGGTTCTCCAGCTGTGCCCCTTTTTCCAAGACTATGCAGTAGTACCAGCTACCACCACCCACTAATATTTATCAGCTACTCAAAGGCCCTTAAAAGGGTGTCCAATTATTACTGTGTAATATTATTATCCAATTGGTAGTATAGCCCAGGGCTAAAGCTATTGAAGTGGCTTTGTACAATTTTACCAAAAGCGTTCAAGTACTCTAAAGAGCTTAAATTATCTCTACTCCACAGTTGAAAGGGTTTAAAAAATATTTAATAACAAATAGTCAAAACACAAAACAATACTTTTTACTACACAGTGCTAGTCAACAGTACACAGAGAAATACTTAAAATAATTCAGTAGTACAGTTCTGACATCACAACAAAACACTTAGTCTAATCTTTCTAGTTTCTAGCTATTTCTAAGAGAAAACACAAGTCTAAGATAAACTTACATATAGAGCAAGACATTGCTGGGAGTTGGATGGTCAAGACAAAAATGCTTAATGCTCTCTGATTCTCTCTATTTTTAAAATCACATTCCTGGTTCACATTACATCATTCTTCACACTTCCCTGCATTACATTACATAATTATTCACACTTCTCTGGGTTCCCAGGCTAACAGAAACTACATTTACATTCTTCACCTCTGGCAGAAACCAGAGCAATAAAGGGCATTTATGCATGCAAATTCTGGCCATTAACTCTGGCCTTAAAACAACAGCAAGAATTCCTTCATCTAGACCGGCCAGAGCCATGTTTACATCAAAGGGTCACAACATGCTTTACTTGGTCAGCAGAGTGCATTGTTGTTACATTTTTTCCAGTTCCACATGTAACACTATTTTTACCATTTAAGACAACAAGCCTGTGGTTTACATTGATATGTACAGATGACAGAATTATGTCCAAAATTCTATCTGGCTAGGCTGCCAGCCTTCACCTATCTTCTCCCAATCTTCACATATCTCCCTCCCTAGAGAACTCAAGCTATTTTTTCAAGTGACCCTTGAGAAATGCTGCTTAAGGGAGTTAGGTCTGTCTGAGTGTACCTTACCTCATTCCCTGTCTTGAGAGCCCATCTGCATTGGCATTGCTAATACCACTGTGGTGCTGGTTGGACATATCATATGCTTGCAACCCCAGGCTCCATCTTAGCAACTTGGCATTTTGGTGGCTGGCTCTGTTTAACCATGTTAGGAGGTTGGGATCTGTCATAACAGTGAATTTCCTTCCATACAAATAAGGCTGAAGTTTCTGCAGTGCCCACACTATGGCTAGACATTCCTTTTCTACAGCTGCATAGCATTCCTCCCTGGGTTGGAGCCTAGGACTGAGATAAACCACTAGGTGCTCTTCCTCCTCTGAAGAAATCTGTCTAAGTACAGCCCCCACCCCATGGTTCAAAGCATCCACCTACACAACAAATTATTTGCTGTAATCTGGACTGGCTAACACAGGGGGTCCTCACAAAGCTTCCTTAAGCTTCTGGCATGCCTGCTCACATGCTGGGGTCCACACTACCTTACCTGGCCTGTTCTTCCTTGTCAGGGCTGTGAGGGGACGAACTTTCTGTAGTACCCTGCTGTCCCTAAAAATGCCCTCACCTGCTTTTTAGTAACAGGTGCAGGCCATACCTGAATGGCTTCCACTTTGGCAGGTTCTGGCCTTATCTTACCACTCCCCACTCTATGTCCTAGGTAGGAGACCTCTGCCATACCCACCTGACATTTTCGCAGCCTGATGGTCAACCCTGCCCACTGTAGTGTGCCCAGCTCCTCCCTGACATGCTGAAGGTGCTCTGGACAGGAATGGCTGTAGATGGCAATATCATCTAGGTAAGCCAGGGCAGACCCTCCTACTAGGATATGATCTACCAGCCTCTGAAAAGTCACTGGAGCATTCTTCATCCTAAAGGGCATCTTTGTGAACTCATACAAGCCAAAAGGATTCACAAAGGCTGACTTCTCTCTAGCACTGGGAGTCATGGGCACCTGCCAGTAACCCTTGGTAAAAATCAATGGTTGTAAGATACTTAGCCCCACCCAGCTGCTCTAGTGCCTCAGCTGTCCTAGGCATGGGGTAAGCATCTGACTCTGTGTGACTATTTAATTTCCTGTAGTCCACACAGAACCTGGTGCTACCATCCTTCTTTGGCACCAGCACCACTGGGGAGGCCCAGCGACTGTTGGACTCTTGCCTCAGATTGTGTTTGACTCTCTCAGGCACTCTATAAGGGACCTGCCTAATAGGCCTTTGGGGTCATGTATCTGCCTGGTGCTGTCCCAGGTGGGTGCACCCTGGATTCCCAGTGAACATGTCCCCAAATTTCTGCAACACTGCTCGGATTTCTTGAACCTGGGTAGATGATAGCTGCTGGGACATTGCTACCCCTTCCACTGAGGTGTCAGCCTGAGGCTCATTGAGGAGATCAGTCCCTAGATCTCACTCAGAATCCACTGCAAATGCTCAGCACAAGGGCCTCCCTATCATGGTAAGGTTTCATCATGTTAACATAGTACAGTTTGTGCCCCTACCTTCTGCCTAGCAGTTCCATAATGTAGTTAACATCACTTACCTTTCTTACCACTTTGTAGGGTTCCTCCCAAGCTGCTTGCAGCTTGTTGTGTCTGACAGGAATGAGAACCATTACCTACTCCCCCACAGCATACTATCTAGCTCGAGCATTCCTGTCATACCACACATTTTTCTGTTGTTGGGCTTCTGCCAGGTTCTTCTGGGCCAAGCCTATGAGTTCTCTGAGCCTTGTCCCGAGGTTTAGGATGTATGCCATAACAGACTCCTTGTGAGACTCGCACTCACCTTCCCACTCATCTCGAATTAAATCTAGAGGTCCCCTCACCCTATGCCCATACAGCAACTCAAAGGGTGAAAAACCTGTGGATTCCTGGGGAACCTCTCTGTAAGCAAACAACAGATGGGGCAAATATTTGTCCCACTCCCTCTTAAACTGATCTGCAAATGCCAGTAGCATGGACTTGATTGTAGAGTTTAACCTCTCAACAAGACCATTCATCTGGGGATGGTAGGGTGTGGTCTTCATGTGCTTCACCCCACAGGAATTCCACAGACAAGCCAGCAGGTCTGACATGAAATTGGCACCTCTCAGTCAGTATTTCTTTTGGGAAACCTATGCTGCTGAAAATCTCTAACAAAGCATTTGCCACTTTCTCTGCCTCAATGGAGGACAAAGCCATTGCCTCAGGGTATCGTGTAGCATAATCCACTACCACTAGGATATACTTTTTCCCTGTGGAACTTGGGGTACTCAGAGGACCCACAATATCCATAGCTGCCCTCTGAAATGGCTCCTCAATCACAGGCAAAGGCATCAGAGGAGCTCTCACCTTGTCTCCTGCCTTGCCTACCTTTTGGCACTGCTCACAGGTCCTGCAGTACCCTGTTACATCTCTGGAAATTTCAGGCCAAT
The DNA here is from genome assembly GCF_019279795.1 of Protopterus annectens. Classification (NCBI taxonomy): domain Eukaryota; kingdom Metazoa; phylum Chordata; order Ceratodontiformes; family Protopteridae; genus Protopterus; species Protopterus annectens. The sequence continues at coordinate 955,854,197 of NC_056739.1, forward strand.
AGAAGTTCTGCATAACATGCCTCTTTGTACATTTTATGCCCATATGACCTGCAAAGGGAATATCATGGACTATGGCTAGAAGTGCCAGATGGTAGGCTCTAGGCACTACCAACTGCTGTACTCTATTACCTTCTAGCCCTCCCTCAGGGGTCCACTCTCTGTACACTAACCCTTTGTCCCAGTATACAGATTCCCCCTTTCCTTGAGAATCAGGTGCCTCCCTAGCTACCTGCCACAGCTCTGTCCTTGTAACCCTTCCCAGCTCCCCTTCCACAGGAAATCTGGCATTCTCTGACAGTGGTGCCTGGGTACTATTACTCACTTCTACCTTTGCAGTCACTCTGTCCGAGGGAACATCAGTACTCACAAGCAGCTGTGGCTCACCTTCAGTCTCACTGCTACTGGGTAGCTCCCTCCCTAAAGTAACCACCTCACCAGTCCTGGCTGCAAGTAGGAAATCTGTCTGGGACTCCCTCACTCCTGGAGAAGGCTGGCACAGGTTCTCCAGCTGTACCCCTTTTTCCAAGACTATGCAGTAGTACCAGCCGCCACCACCCACTAATATTTATCAGCTACTCAAAGCCCCTTAAAAGGGTGTCCAATTATTACTGTGCAATATTGTTATCCAATTGGTACCACGGCTAAAGCTATTGAAGTGGCTTTGTACAATTTTACCAAAGGCATGCAAGTACTCTAAAGAGCTTAAATTATATCTACAAAAACAGCCACAGTTGAAAGGGTTTAAAAATATTTAATAACAAATAGTCGAAACACAAGACAATATTTTTTACTACACGGTGCTAGTCAAGAGTTCAGAGATCACAGATTAATACTTAAAATAATTCAGTAGTACAGTTCTGACATCACAGAAAAACACTTAGTCTAATCTTTCTAGTTTGTAGATATTTCTAAGAGAAAACACAAGTCTAAGGTAAGCATACATATAGAGCAAGACAGTGCTGGGAGTTGGATGGTCAAGGCAAAAATGCTTAATGCTCTCTGATTCTCTCTGTTTTTAAAATCACATTCCTGGTTCACATTACATCATTCTTCACACTTTTCTGGGTTACATTACATCATTCTTCACATTTCCCTGGGTTCCCAGGCTAACAGAAACTACATTTACATTCTTCACCTCTGGGCAGAAACCAGAGCAATAAAGGACATTTATGCATGCAAATTCTGGCCATTAACTCTGGCTTTAAAATAACAGCAAGAATTCCTTCATCTAGACCAGCCTGAGCTGTGTTTACATCAAAGGGTCTTAACATGCTTTACTTGGTCAGCAGAGTGCACTGTCGTTACATTTTTTCCAGTTCCACATGTAACATCATTTTTACCATTTGCCTGTGGTTTACATTAATATGTACAGATGACAGAATTATGTCCAAAATTCTATCTGGCCAGGCTGGCAGCCTTCACCTATCTTCACACCTGACATCAGCACTGCACTGGACAGTGATGATGATGATGGTGGCCTTATACTAGCAAGTTCTGAGGGTACAATGCCATTGTAAGCAATGTTGATTGTGGGAAATGTAACAGTACTGTGTCCAGTGACACAGTTCTTTTAATCATGGAATAAACCCATCCCACCTCACTAGAGCTCATTGAAAGACAGGCCATGCTTGAGATCCAAACACAGGGATCACCCTTATCCTATACCCATGCACCAGCAGTAAGTAATAGCCTCTCCCCAAAGAGTGTAGAATAGGAATTGGGAGTGGCAGGCCTGAGGCCATCAATGTTATGGCTATAGTTTATTGCCCAAAAATAGCTATCATGGTGGACATTATTCAATGGCTGTGCAGTGCTGTCATCCAGGCACAGGAATATACCACTTCTGCTATGGCGCAGATGATAGGTGTGATACTTAGCCTGAATGATAACATATGTGAAGGCTTATAATTCAGGAGCCAGTCAATTGACATGTCAAGCCAAATCCTGGATGCCTCCCCTGCCTCTATGCACCAGGGTCAGTGCTGTTTCTATGTTTGCTGTACTTCTGCTTCCACTGTGGGTACATATCACAGTACAAGTAGGCCAAGGTATCCACTATTATTTCCTCCACTCCATACAGGTGTGATGAGCCTGGTGTGGCAAGGAATCACTGCCTTCACAAATATAGCCTGTGTGGTCCAAGCACAAGGCAGAGCCAGTCACAGTCCAGAAGCTTGCCTTCATCCTTGCTGGTGGGTGTTGATACCCATATAATTTCTCAGAGGAAGCATATGTATTGATAGGAACATTCATGGTCTGTGTCTTTCCCACCTCAAGTCCAAAAGGACCTGTCTTAGCTGCATACACATTGCAACAACATCTACAGGAGATGTGGACCAGGAACTAATACTAAGCAAGTACCTACTATATGTGAACACATAAAACCCTCAGAAAGCACCCCCTTTCATGCAGAATATGCCCAACCCCATTATCCAACCATGCCATTCATTCACTTCCTACATCCCTAGTCTCCTCCTTCCACCTATGTGCCTACTGCTGACCCCTGTTCCTGTGTACCTCCTACCCTGCACACATGATGACAGCTGTACCCTTCCCTTACTACTGGTAATGTCTGATGCACAACATGTTCAGGCAATGCACCATATAGCACAGCATGGTTGTAGTATTGCATGCATCAATTTTACCCTTTGCTATGTTTAATTTGGACTAAATGATGCCCAATGCCACAGCATGTTACATCCCACCTATGCCTTCCATGGTCTTCCCTTTGGGCAGTTCTTCAAACAGCTGCTCCACCAGCACCTCCTTGGCTGCTGGTTTCAGTCTCTCTACTCCTCCAATGGCAATCTCTTGATGTTTCTATCTGTGTACCATCAGGTTATGCAGAACTGCAGAGGCAGCAAATACCTTGCAGCAGGTCTGCAGAACATACTGCAATGTGCCACCTGAGCAATCTAGGCACAAAGGCAGGCCTTCAACAGTATGAACACATGCTCAACAGTGTTGCAGTCCTGTGACAGTACATTGTCTTACTGATATCAACCATGCTGTACAGGTTGCATATTGGTGTAATGAGTCATAGTTCCAGGGTATGCCATCATCCCTAATAAGATGTCACTGTAGAAAATCATCCTTCACAAACAGCTGGTATAGGTCAACTATCTGTCAGCTATGAGCATTGTGGAAACTGCCTTTATGGTGTAGAGGCACACTGTATATTATACTCTGTGTTGTATGCCACCTGGTAGTTTGAATGATAACCTTTCCGTTTAGTGTACTGTTGTTCACGTGGACCTGACAGGGCTTTGGTGGTGATATGGGTGCAGTCAATGGCCCCTAGAACCTCAGGAAAATGGGTTATTTCATAGACTACCGTCATAAGTTGTTTCTGTCCGCCACATTGTAATGTAGGCGATGGTATGCTAGGCACAGTGAGATTCTTCTGTAATGCCGACAGCAATGACATGCAATGGGGAAATACTGGGTATGTCAGCAGCTTGTAACAAGCTGTTTGGCTAATTTGGCTGCTACTGTCACCATCTTAGAGTAGTCTCTGTTCATAGGTTCATAAGTAGGTACTAGGCTATCTGCCCGAAGGCATTAATAAGCCTAGCCAGAATGTGTTGGCTTTTGCCGCCCCCTTAGATTAGTTCCCTGTGCCTCTGTCCAGCAGAGCCACTGAAGTGATCCCCGGGGTAAACGTTCTGTTTCCCATCCACTCGTCAAGGTTTCTCTTGAAGAGTGTTAGCGAGGAGCTCTGCCTAATGTAGATTGGAATCTTGTTCCAAAGCATGGGAAGTCTCTGGGACAGGAATCTATCCCTCCAGCATGTCCTATTTATTGTTGTGGTGAGGTTTAGATCCCTAGAGCGTGTGGCTCGAGGGATAAGGTTTTCTTTAGGTGGAGCATGTCCATCAATTCTGGGTTGGACATGGCCTTGTATGTCAGGCAGAGATCACCTCTGAGCAGGTGGTATGCAACCAAGTACAGCTGGAGTTTCTTCAGTCGAGCTGCATAGGGCATCTGTTTGAGGCCAGTGATCCTCTTGGTGAGGTACTTCTGTGGTCTTTCCAGCTGTTGCAAGTGTCTTGTAAGGTACATCCCAAATGGGGCGTTGTACTCTATGATGGGTCTGATGAGTGATGAGTAGAGGGGCACAATGATTTTACATACAAACTCACTGGTGGAAACATTCAAGAAAACTGCAGCTCTTTATTGATTATTGTTAAAGTCAATGTGTGTCAATTAGTATTATTATAACAGTGTGTCAGATCTTTTGGCATAGAGATAATGCTGTGACTACAGCCCAGATGAACCAAATTTTATTAGCAGCTCAGGTGCTTGACAGATCTGACAAGGAGGATGGGTATTCCCATCAGAAGAAGATGAAGAACCCACAAATGCACGAGTATGCACTTGCATATGGGAAAAGATGTGTTCCCTACAGTAATGTGGGTTGCATATCCCTTTGCCCAGGGGAAGGGTTAGGCTAATAATTAAATTTCCTTATTGTCAGGATGCTTACAAGGCCACAACCAACCCTCATGGCCACCTAAATTACACCGTGCTGCATGTCACTTGCTAGGTGATCTCAAGGTGATCACCACCACTAAGAAATGAATGAATGAGTTTAAGCCCATTTGCTGGTTGGCGGGTATGGCAGAGGCAAAAATCATATAGAAAAAAGTGTTGTTCTGGCAGTATGGTTTTCATTTGCAGGTTTATGATAGTAAGTCTTGTTCCAAGAGATATCAAGACAGCTGGCTGTACAGAATTTTAATAGTATATTAACAAAAGTGGGCTAAGAATATTAATAGAATAATAATTTTCAACCTTGGGAGCATCTCCACTTTTGAATGAGAGGATTGTTATTTCTGCATGTCAGGGAGGGTTTCCTTAGAGATGCTCTTATTTAATGATAGTGTGACCAATGTACAGTAAACTCTCAGTTATCCAGAACTCAAGCAACTAGCACTCTCAAGCAACCAGCAAAAAAAAAAAAAAATTGAAAAAATACAGTACAGTTTTCATGCCCACCCCCCAACCCCCGCAGAAACATACCTTATGTTTTTAGAGTTTTAGAGTTTTAAAAAGGAAGATAGGAATAAATTCCCTCACTCCCCAACTTGAGAATGAATCAAACCAAACATATAGTATAGGGCACAGTATTAATCAGGCCTGTTTTTAATAGCAACTCTCAAGCAACCAGAAACTACAGTTATTTGGCATCTACCAATGCCCATGGTTGCCAGTTAACTGAGAGTTTACTGTAATTTGCAATTTACATTAGAAAATACAAAAAAAGATTACGCTTCCTAAGGATCTTTCATATGGTAAAAAACATGGATTTAGTATGAAATGATCTGTATGCAAATTTGATAATACCTAGTCTGGTGCATGGTACCTGGGCATGTCGGTTTTTGTAAGGGAGTTGGTGATCAAGAAGAAATTGTTTCCAGAGCTATTAACCATGTCACAGTATGTTTGGTCCACTAAATGTTCAATGCAGGATTTTCTTTTAAGTGTGAGATTATTTATGGTTTTCCACAGGTAGGCTAGGGTTTTAGAGCTGTCCTTTTCAGCTGTATAATGGCCAATTGGCATAAGTTCTGATTCTTGTGCACATGCATGCAGATATTTCAAGCATGTTCAATACTCCCTTTAGACCACCAATATACTCAAACAGTCATTCCTATAATGTGTCTGTTTTTCTTAAAAAAATGCTTGGTTAAATATAATTTGGAAGTCTATTCCATGCATCATATGCTCTTTCAGAAAACTGATTAGTACATCTACTATTCCTGTAATCTTCTACACCTGTTGTCTGATGATTCTGCACTACTGTTTGATAACACCAAACATTCCCAGAGGTAGCTGTTTCTAAATGCAAATATACATGAATAAGGTCTCTTAAATATCCATGAGACACCATACAAGTTCAGATATTTTAGTCTTTTATAACTGCTTAAATTTTCACATCCATGCATACCCTTGGTCTATGTCTTCTATACTCTTTCCAGTTTACACATGAGGTTTCCATACTGTCATTCTTTACTCAAGCTTGGGTCTAATGTAACTTAAAAACAGTGATTTCCTCACTTCAGATTTCCTAGGCTTTATAAATCTTTTTATACAACCTATAGTTCTATAAATATCATCATTAACCTGTCGGTTGATATGATTAGAAAAATTCAAAGCTGCATCTACCTATATACCTAGGAATCTGCAGTTTGTCACTGTGTACTTTATTATTCACCCAAAAAATCTACATCTCTTTGTCATATACTTAGTTTTTTGATGTATATATCCTTATATTATTTTCTGTGTCTAAATAGTCAATTTAGAGCTTTTGCAGACATGCCCTATCTGTAACATGTAATCATTTTACTTATTTTCTCAAGTCATTCACATGCAAACTGCATAATACATCAGATAAAAAAGATAGATCTGAAAAGATATAACCTAAACAAGTGTATACCTTGGACTATGTCCTGTGGAGTACTGACAGTAGCCTAGAATTTCATATGTCCAATTGCTGTATAGTACTTGGCATGTCCTATATGTAAGCCATGTCTTTTCAAGATCATCAGTACCTAATTGTTCTAGTTCATTGATCAGTGTTTTGTCTATGAATCTATCAAAGGCTGAAGCTATATAAATTATACCACAGCATAATTTTTCATTTATAACTTTTGTTATAGAACATCATATTACAGGTGGTTATGGATCTGTTTTCAACATATGCTTGCTTATATATGGTTACAAGTCCCAGCCTTTCCAGGTCTGACAATAATTTATCCAAAATAACCTTCTCCATTATTTTCGACAATAAGAGGTAAACTTATGGATCTGTATGACTCTAGGTTTTGCCGATTTCTCTTTCTCTTAAGGATAATTTTAACAAGTACATGTCTTTAATCGTCAAAATTTAAATGACCTACTGAATAACAAATATAATGGTACTATAAGTTTATAAAGTGTTCTCATGTCAGTATTAATTGAATCTCCCGCCTTTGCCTTGTTTTGGGTAGCTGTTTTTCAATGTAATTTAATTTAATTTCAGTATCAGAAATTACCTGTATGTTACTAGGACAATTTATCAACAACCCCCCCCCCCCCCCGTGAAGCCAAGTTTTTTTTTTGCATAAGATTGTAAATATACTTGTAATCTGTTGTGTTTGAGATAAATTTTAGAATCTACACAGTTTATCAGTTTGCATGTCTTTACTCCTACATCTTCATGTACAAAACAGTTTCCTGTTATGCTCAATAGTTTTAGATTTTCTTCAATTTTTTCTTGATCTTGTCTTGCCTTATGTTTAATTTGACTGTCTAGCTTGTTTATTTCATTTTCAGTGATAGTTTAACTCCATTTCCATTTCTTATATTTTTTGTCTCTCATTTTAATTAAGTATGCTGTTCTTATAGAGCTATATCCCCCCTGACCTGTTGTGCCTACATAATTTCTTGAGGTTTTTTTTTTGTTCAAATAATTTCCCCTTTCAAAATTTGTTGCTTTCCTTCTGCAGTTTTCCCACTAAATAGTGACTCTTTTGCATCTGTATAGTCCTTTATCATTCTTCTGTGCATTGGTTTAGATTTATTTCAATTTGCAGAATTATCTAGCAGCAATTTAACTTTTATAACCCCAATGACCACTAAGCAAGTTTTTCTACTTCTGCTGTCTTCATTCACTTTATAAGCTTTACTGCCTTCATCTCTGTCCAACTGTTTTATTGATTCTTGAAGTCTGTTATTCTTAATCAGATTTGTATTGCAAGTATGCAAACAAATATTTCAAGCCTAGGCATTAACATCCTTCTGGCTTGCCAATATACCAAAACAGTTGTTCCCATAGTAAGTTTCCAGGCAGTTCTTAAAAATACCTAAACTAGTGCTTGCTTTAATGTAATTTGGTGGTCTATTCCATTCATTAGCTGTTCTCCTAGAGAGTCAATTAGTACACTTCTCATTCTTATAGAATCTTCTGTATAGGTTGTCTGGTGATTCTCTACTACTTTTTGATAACCCCAAACATTCACAAAGATAGTTGTCTCTAAATGTCCTATATACCTGAATAAGAGCTCCTCTTAAATGTCTATAAGAGACACTGTGCAAGTTCAGATATTTAGTCTTTCATAATAACTTAAATTTTCACATCCATGTATACTCTTGGTATATTTCCAGTGTACTCGTCCAGTTTACTCATAGGTTCACAGATTAATACTAGACTAACCTCCCCTGTGATCCATTTTAAGCCTGGCCAGTTACCCCATTGGGAATCAAACCCTGCATCCTGTGTCTGTAAGGTAAATACCTTAACCATTTCGCTAACCTTCCAAATGTTTGTTTTCTTATAAGGTTTCCATATTGTTATTCTATACTCAAGTTTGTGTCTAATGTAATTACCAAACAATGACTTAATTTCTGATTTCCTAGACTTTATAATTTTTTTATACAACCTATAGTTCTATAGCTGTTATTAACCAATTGATTGATATGATTAGAAGAACTCAAAGCTGGGTCTACCCATATATCCAGGCCCTTAAGTGAATCTACACTTTCAGTCACAGTGTGCTGTATTAAATATTCACCTTTCAATTTATATCTCCCCAAGTCTCATCCTTATTTTTTATGCATTTATCATCATATTATTCTCCTTTGTCCAAATGGTCAATTTAGTCAAGTTGTTTTGCAGACATGCCCTATCTATAACACATGTAATCAGTTTACACAATTCCAAATCATCTGTATACAGACTGTAGAACACCTCAGATGAAAATGGTAAGTCTGAAAGACACAATCCAAACAAGTAAGAGCCTAGGACAGAGCCCTGTGGGACGCTCTGACTGTAATCAAGAAATTTCCCTGTGCAAGTGCTGTAAAATACCTGCCATGTTCTATCTGTAATCCATTCAGCTGTCCATCTTATCAAGAGTAAATCAATACCTAGTTGTAATTTATTGATCAGTGTTTTGTGTACAATCCTGTCAAATGTTGAACTTAAATCTATATAAATTACATCACTGCACAATTTTTAATTCGTAGCTGTTATATTGTTATAGAACATCATGTTCCAGGCTGTAATAGATCTATTTTCAACATATGCATGCTGATATATGGTTTCAAGCCCAAAACCTTTCCAGTTCTGCCAATAACTTATCCAATATTACCTTCTCTGTTATCTTTCCACAACATGAAAGTAAATTTAAGGGTCTATATGACTCTGGGTTTGTCCTACTCCCCTTTCCTTTGAAGAAAGGTTTAATAAGCGCATGTCTCCAATATCAAGGAATTTCCCCATATTTATATGACATAGTAAATAATTTAAATAGTGGTACTATAAAGTTATTCTGATGATACCTTGTGCTTGTTGGAAGCTAGTAAACTAAAAGAAATGTTTCTGGAAGAGGTTACCTACTGGACACCATGCAAAAGATCACCATTGAAGTATTGGAAAACAGGGGTGGTGGTAAGTTTAAACCTTTGTTAGGGTGTCATGAGTCCCCCACCACAACCATACCTTTGGTTACTACAGTTGATACATGTCCCTGGCAAAGGACTTTTAAATTAAAGTTCCAGGGAATGTCACATAATATTCTTCACATTGTTAAGAACAACTGGAATATTTTTAAGTATAACACAGATATACTGTACAAGTTATGTACACAACCATTGTTTGTATACAAGACTGGTGGTAATCTCAAGACAGCTTTGGAAAAATTGTCTAGTTTTGGTCATAGTACTAGGTCCACTGGAGGCACTAGGAAATGTGGTGCATGTGCACAGTGCCCCTATATATACATAGGTGACAGTCTCACATTAGATAATATCACATCAGATATAATTATTTTCCATAAGGGTTCTTGTGACCCCAACAGAGTGGCTTACCTGGCCAAATGTGTAATGTGTCCAGCTTTTTATATCAGTTAGACCGAATGCACTTTTAAAAAAATTATGAACATCTGTATAATAACAGGTTTAAAAATATCAAAAATGCTTGGTACAAACATTCTTTGGAATGTGCTAGCTTTCACAGACTTTTATTTGCCATTTTGGATTCTGTGAATATTAATCCAAGGGATGGTGCTTGGGAGACACGTCTCAAGTACAGGGAGATTCACAGGCAGATGAGACTAGATCACATCCATTTCCCCTGATATTAATGATTGCATTTCAGTACAGCAAGTACTAAAGTTAAGGGCTGCTAAACTGCAAAAAAATTTTGTGATAAACTTCTATACTATGCATATGATTTTTTATTCTTTCATCCTTTCAACTTAATGGTATCAGTCAAGTTTCTTATGGCTATCTAGCCACATTTTGGCTTGCACAATAAATAGAGTTAAAAGAAAAAAAGTCATGGACATTCAGAATTGCCATTTAGCTGAAACACCTGATGTCCTTAAGGGTAATTTGCATATATCCCATGTTGCCTCTAATACAAGAGGTTTAAGGAATCACACAGTGGAAACACTAGCCTTGTTAGATTTTTCTTTTTGTTTTTAACCAATTGTTTTTTTCTGTGTGACCTTTTTACTTATTGTTTTACCTTTCTGTTGGTTGGAATAGGAAAAGTAAAGTTTTTATAGAAACTATTTTCACTGTTGGGTGATATTTGTTTTTACAATGGAGTATTTTACAAGAGTTGAACACCACCAGTGGATTCTGAACATCTTCCTTTTACACACTGCACGTTTACTTGGTTTTTAGTTGTAGTTCCATGCAGTTATTCCTCCTTTTCTTTTCTGGTTTCCAATTTGAAGAGGTCTGAAACTTAGAAATAGTGAAAAGAAAAAAGCTGTTTAAAGTCTTGCATTATGTTACTCCTTTCCTCTAGTTTCTGGAAAATCTCAGACAAAGAGGTGCTAAACAGATAATTCCTGACCAAAGGTGCATCATAGAGTTTGGCTTTGACATCGTCTGGAAGGGACTGCAGCCTGAGCCAGGCATGCCTTCTGAGAACTGAACCAGTAGCAACTGGTCTCTAAAAAGCATCAACAGCATCATACCCACACGTAATGGAACTTCTTGCTACTTGAGAGGCTGAGCATATCTTGTAAAGAAGACTGTGTTGGAGTCATGAATATTAGAAATTCCTTTAGCAATGTTAGTATAAAGATAGAAAGCATTTATCTAGTCATATGGGTTTGATAACTGATGGCAAGGAAGTATAGTGGCAGATGTGTAAACTTTTTATACTATACCAAACCATGGCCCTGCTGGCTTTGTCACCAACTAGGACATTTGCAGAAGGAAACAATTTATTGACCTTATGTGATTCCATGAAAACAACTAGCAGGTCTGACATAGGGTTTTTGTATGAGCATTTTTGAGTATCAGGTGCCTTATAAAATCTGTCTGGCATCATAAATAGTAAGAGTATCAAACAAGGTACTTATCTGCCCACAATGAATGTAGCTGGAGCAGACCATATGGCTGAAACACAATGACAGAAAAACTCTTCATGCATGAACTGAAGCAAGAAAGTTCTGAGGATTTTTATACCTATACCTGTCTTATCTACCAGAACATAGCCTTGTTCATAGGTTCTTAATAAGCTTATGGCCAAGTCCACCAGGAAGCACAGCTACATCACTATTAGTGGTGGGAAACTACCACATGAACAACCATGGGTTCATAGTTAGTTACTAGGTATGCAGTCCAGGAAACTATTAAGAAGCCTAGCCCAAATTCCTAATTACCTTAAAACATTCCAAAACCACCAAATGCAGTACAAAGGATTTTCAAACGACAAAAGCCAGTAATATATCCTTTAATTAAAGCACAAAGCCTCTCTAGCGCCTCGGCATTAAGCCTTCCAGGAGATAACAACAGTAAAAAAGAACACCTCTTATAAACAAGCATCAATTAAGAGAAACAAAGCAATTAGACAAATAAAACAATCAAACAATATAATACAATTAATTCTCTGCAATAAATATTTCCAATTGCATTCCTGGTTAAGTCCACCAGGTGTCAGAGTGTTATACTTTAAAATAAAAACAGTTTCTTTGAACAATAACTTATTTTTCAAACAAGTTATATTTGTTGCTTTAATTTGTTCAAGAATACAACCTCTCAATTCTGAATAAGCTCCCCCATGTACAGAATTAAGATGGGAAGCAATGGGACTTTCTATCTTGTCATTTTTAATATCATGAATATGTTCCTGCAGTCTAACCTTAAACAACCTTTTACTCTCACCTATATAGAAAAGATTACAGCGACACTTGAGTGCATAAATTATGCCAATAGTATTAAAAGTAAACTCTGCTACTGGTCTAAATTTCAAACCATTAATTTTATCAAAAAACCTAGTAACATATGAACAAACTGAACAACTTCCACATGTCCAAGTACCCACACTACTAACCTCACTTCCTACATTTACATCAGGTAAGGAAAAAGTTGCATGTACTAACATGTCTTTCAAATTACGGCCCCTCTTAAAAGAAATTAAGGGGACATGCCATACATTTTTAAGTTTATGTCTTCCCTCCACCAGGAAAGGCCAATAATACTTTATACTGGCTATAATTTCATCGGATAGTATATTATAGGAGGTAACAAAATAAATTTTCCTACCTCCTTCATCCTCTGTAATATATTATTATTATGTTCCTAATATTTTCTTTATCTTCTTCTGAAAAACATAAGTTCTCTAGAGCCTTTTTAATAACTCCCAGAGCATATCCCCTATTTTTAAACATTTGGCAGGAGTCAAAAATGTCTCTTTCTAAAATATTGGATTCACTACATAACCTACTGACTCTTAATAACTCTCCATAAGGTAGGGAGTTTAAAATATGAACTGGATGGCAACTACATCCATCCAAAAAATGGCTGTCATCACCAAATTTTCTATGTATATTTGTAATAATTTTTCCATTTTTATTATTACCTTCTAGGATCAGGTCCAGAAAAATAACAGTTACCACTTTGTAAACCTTCAAATCTTAAACCTAACTAATTAGAATATAGTATATTAACAAAATCTTGTATTAATGATTTACCTCCTTTACATAAAAAAATCAAATCATCAATAAATCTAAAATAATGAATTACATATTTTCTAAAACACTCCAATCTATATAAAAAAATAATTTCAAAATATCCCATAACCAGGTTAGCATACAGTGGGGCAAATGGAACTCCCATAGCTGTACCTTGTATTTGTTGATAAACTACCTGGTTAAATTCAAAAAAATTATTAACTAAACTAAAATAAATTAATTCAATAATGTAATTTGAAACTGGACTGTCACCCAAAAAGAATTTAAGGGCCTCAGTACCTACTGAGTGTCTAATATTTGTGTACAGGCTCTTAACATCTAATGTAATCCAATAATAATCTTCCTCCCAAAACACACATTTAATCTTATCTAAGAAGTCAAAAGAGTCTTTTATGTAGGAATCTAAAGTTATTACAAATTTAGTTAAATAACAATGCAACATGATTACAACATTGTGTAAAAAATAATTACTAGCTGCTATTATAGGACGACCCGGCGATAGAGGACATGAGTAGTCAGGCAAAAGTCCAGTATCTCTAACAGTGAAACCATCAAAGAGGTGTTTGCATTCTATGTCTTACATAATTATTCCAATAGTTTTAATAGCTTTCAAGCCCAAAAGTTGGATGTGTGTCTGTCATAACATTCAGTCCACAGTAACACTTAAATCAGAATGAGAGGCTACTCTCTTAAGATACCTTTTAACTCCACATGACATGTAAGTAGATTTGGCAACATGATGGTATGACATTTCAGATTGTTAACTAGTTCACTAATGTATCCAAGGTATGTTGAAAGGCTTATTGATCTATATTAAAAGAAATAATCTTTTCCACTTTCGAGCCATTTGCAAACCTGTATATTGTGACTGAATCAGGTAACCTTAAAACATGCTTGTATAAACTGAACAGTGAGGTGAACAAGGCTATCTCTACACGTTTTTCCATAGTAAATTCAATCTTTCTTTTGACAACAGCACTGTTGTGCAGGGTGGCGACTGTTTACAAATGGAACCATGAATAAGGCTTACTTCAACTCTGCAGTGACTAAAGTTAAGGATTTAAAGACAGAATGCCTTTACTGGAGCCTCAACATTAGTTTCTTGATTTTAAAGATCCCCAGACAAGAAAGTTGCTTCAGGGTTCCAAAAAGATAAACTTAAGAAAAGAGGTCATGACGCCAGACCTATGGCAGCTAAATATACCACACTGGCCATATCTGAAACCCTCATGATGGCATTAGCACTTTGATCTGTGTCTTTGGTTTCCTCCACAGGATGTTTCATTTCAGTATTAGCTAGTTCTGTGACCAATACTTGTTCAAATTTTCCTGGGGTGAATATATCCTGGCTGGTTACTGTTAAGTATAATAAGGAATATTATTAACAAAATCTGTCATATCTGCTGACCTCATGCCACAGTGGTAGCAGAATAAGTTCTCATTTGCAAGCTTATAGTATGAATTTGGTACCATGGTATTTTCATCAGCAACCACTTGTGTGGTGCACGCTAAGCATTGTTTACAGGATAGGGTAAGTTATGTTTGGAATGATGAGAGTCAATTTAGGGTGCCCTTGACTTTCTCTAGCAATGTAAATGTTTTTTGTGACATCATCAAAAGAAATTGGAATATTCTTAAGACCTCAAATAAGCTGAGTGGTATAGTTAATGACAAACTTTTGTTCTCGTTTAAAAATAATATGTCTTTAAAAAGGCAGTTATGTTATAGAGCTGATATAGAGAGACCATTAAGTACCACACAGAGATAATGGATGTTCCCCTTTAGGAATTGTAATGTATGTAGGTATATTTATGTAGGTTCTGAATTTTTACATTTACAGATGGAAGTTATGATAGAACATAAGTTCTATGCAGATTCTGCTTCTAGGAATGTCGTGTATTATAGTTTCTGTTTAGAATGTAAAGCGTTCTGTATAGGGAAGATGAATCATTCCCTAACAGAATGTATTATGGAACACTTGAGGGACATTAGGAATAATAAGGAGAGCAATGCACTGGCACAACATACGAAGGTGCATGGACAACATCATGAGTTCAGATTCTTTGTGTTAGAGATTATAAGACAGAATGTTAGAGGGAGAGACATCAGGAATAGGACAATATTGGCAGAACAGAGATGGATTTCATACTTTAATGTAGGTAGGATACCAGATATTAATGATGCAGTTTCTTTGAAACCACTACTGCGTGCATGCACACTTCCCCATTGACTTGTATTGCTGTTTGATTCTTTATGCCTTTCTTGCCTTTAAGGTTTTTTATTAGTAAGTGGGTTGTCTTGATTGGTTTGCGTGTTATATAAATTAATTGATGGTGCTTTTGCTATATGTGAGTCTGAAGAAGCGACTGTGAGGTCGTGAAAACACTTACTCTTTTATACTCATAAATAAAGTTTTATTATATTGGCTGTGGTTGGTCCTCAACTGGTTATTTTTGGAATCTGAAGTTTGGTGTATGTGTTTGAGGACCTTTACCCAGGAACCATTTGTTTTTTTTTTATCTGTCTAAATGTATTTTTAACCTTTTTTTTCACACAGCTCTCTATTTCTCCTCTTCTGTTTCCACATTGTTTAGTCTCTTCTTTGAGTCTTTTTAGGATTTTATGATTTACTCTTTTATTCATTTGTTTCACTCTTTCTTCTACAAGCAAATTCTCTTGTATTTTTCTTTAAAATCAATATAATTTGTCAAATTTTACTAATTTACTGTCATTGCCATATATTGCCATAACATCTTATATTCAGTTTTCATCTCATCTGTAAAAGCAGTCTCTTAAGTCAATTTTTTTATTCCTTTTCCTTCTCTCATTAATTCTATTATCCCCAATTCTGATACCACTATATGATTTGAAAATAAAATCATTTTTACCCCATCTGTTATTTCTTTCTTATTGTTCAGATACACCACTTAATTGATTTCAGTTCAAAGTGTCTTTTTTATATGGCCATTATCTGTTTTAATTTAACTCTCCATGTCTTATAACTTTTCAATACTTTAGTATCTTGTGTTATTTCCCTAATCTTTTTCAAACTGCAGTTAAAATCTCCCACCATAATAATTAACATATTTAATAAATAAAAAGATTTTAAGTTGTGCAGACATCTTTTTCCTCTCCATCATATTTCTATATTGATAAACTGCAATTATCCCCGTACATCCTTATTTTCCTTGTATTGCATGCCACTAGTCTTCTAGGTACAGCTGTTACATCATGTAGCTTTATCTCTTTACTTAAAAAAAAAAAAACTATTCCTGTACTCATATCACTCCCTGCTGATCATGTAATTGGTTTAACCCATATTGCCTCAATTAGTTTCCTTTTTCCTTCACACATCTCGTGTCTTACAAAGATACAATGTCCATATTTATTTTTCACACCATTAAATCACAGGGGCGGCTCGTGCTATCGGACTGCCGGACTGCAGCCCTCCCACCTAGAAAACACAAAAAAAAGATCTTTAAAACTAAAAAAAACAAAAACAGAAGAAAAAAAAAAGCACAAGTCTCGACTCCTCTGCGCATGCGCAGAGGCATTTGAAGACCTCAGACTGCCTTTATCAGCAGTCCGGATAGAGACAGACAGGTACCCAGCAGTCATTGCTGCAAATGCACCCAAGAATCAGTGCGGTGACGACCGCACAGAAGAGGAGGTCTGGACTGCTTCGGCTGCAGGTAGACCCAATGAGGACTGAGAGAGGTGAGCACTAAGCTGGCAGACCCAATGAGGACTGAGAGAGGTGAGCTGCTCTCGCGGGACATTCATTGCGCGGGCTTGGCTTTATTCAGGTGGTAGGTGTTTTGGTCGCTGGCTGGATTGCTCCATTTCGCGGGCGGTTTTTGTCGCTGGCTGGATTGCTTCGTTCATGGATTACTGCTTCAGGTCTGTTGAACGGATGGGACATACAGCAGGTAAGTGAAGTGTGTGTGTGTGTGTGTGTGTGTGTGTGTGTGTGTGTGTGTGTGTGTCTCTCGCTGGACATTCATTGCGCGGGCTTGGCTTCATTCAGGAGGTAGGTGTTTTGGTCGCTGGCTGGATTGCTCCGTTTAACGGGCGGTTTTGGTCGCTGGCTGGATTGCTTCGTTCATGGATTACTGCTTCAGGTCTGTTGAATGGGTGGGACATACAGCGGGTAAGTGAAGTGTGTGTGTGTGTGTGTGTGTGTGTGTGTGTGTGTGTGTGTGTGTGTGTGTGTGTGTGCGTGTGTGTGTGTGTGTGTGTGTGTGTGTGTGTGTGTGTGTGTGTGTGTGTGTGTGTGTGTGTGTGTGTGAAATGCCCCAGTTACTATATACTGGTGGCTAGAGAGAGCAAATGATGGTGGATAGAGATACTCAGGCTTGAACCCTGTACCTTGGATGCAGGTGGCAAGGACCTGAATTCCCTATCCACCACCATTTCTAAAATAATTTGCCGATTTTTGCCTCATATTTGTTCTGTTCCTCATAAAATATGTGGTTTCTGTATCTACATTTTTCCTTGCAAAGTCTGTAGTGTAGTGGTGCACTGGTAGCATTGCTGCCTAACAGCTACAGGTTCTCTGCTTTGATTCTTGGCTGGGGTGCCTTCTGTGTGGTGTCTGCATGTTCTCCCACCTTGCAAAGATGTGTCTGGCATTTCTCTCTGCTCTGCTGAAAATTGTCTTTTGTTCCAATCAGGCTAGTTTCCTGGTTAAATGTTTAAAAAATAACAGGCATTTGAATTTCAGACTTCATATTCTTCAGAAAGTACATTGTAACACAAAATTGTTCAAGCAGTTGTCTAAGTTTATAACATGGATATTTGAAATTTGTCCCTGTTTTTGGGACTGTATTCCCCCATTATTGGCTTTGTCCAGGTATTTTGTGCTAAGGTTGAGAGTTATCTATGGTGAGAACTGTATTCATTGAATGTTTGGGAGCTGTATTCCCCTCCATTACTGGCTTTGTCCACATGTTTTTTGCTAAGAGGTTGAGAGCTATAGTGAGAACTGAATTCACTGAATATGTTTGGGGGCTGTATTCCCCCCATTATTGGCTTTGTTCACATGTTTTGTGCCAAGAGGTTGACAGCTATGCTGAGAACTGAATTCACTAAATGGTAGCCATTTAAGTTTGTCTTCCTCTCTTTTACAAAACAGCTGATTTGGCATAGTGGGTATGTTTCTCTGACTGTTTTGCACAGGGTCCCCTGGGTTAAAGATGTGGCAGTGAAATGTATGGTGGTAACACAGCATTTTATTCTAGCAACTTTCCAACATTATACAAGCAATGTTTAAAATGTGTCCCTGTTTTTTGGGCTTTTGTCGTCACCCCCCCCCCAATAAATTTCGGCTTTTTCCAGATTTCTTGTGCTGCAGAGTTCAGAGATACAACTGCGTGTCGAGTAGATTTTACAAGGAGCTGAGAGCTGCAGGGGAACAAAACTTTAGTGCTGCTTATTTTGAGTCTGCTTGCATTAAGAGCACAACAGGTAGTGTACTTGCTTTTGATGCAGAAGGCTGTGGATTCTACTCCCACAGTAGATAGATGCATTGCTGATACTGTACTGTGTTGTAAAGTTGGTGGATGCTGCAGTCCTTTTTGGCAAAGATACCTAGAGTAGTAACTATGAACCTGAACCTGTTATCAGTTTGCCATACAGTCCCTATTGCGATATTACTAGCTTATTTTTTTTAATGCATGCAACATAGGCAATTTATTCCTCAAGGGCAACAGGCACTTTATTTGTAGATGAATAAACAGTGACATATAAAGTTGTTTGCTAGCAGCAACCTCTTCATTGTTACAGATTTCTTTAATGTGGAATTATTTAGATGACTTTTATTACTTTAGAGATTGTGCATATTTACTGATACTGGTGGACTGTAGAAGGTTGAGTAGACTTTTATGATGGAAATGTTCTGAATTGGGTAGATTTGTCATTGGTGCATGCATTTTATTTCATTGTTTACTGGAAAAATGTTCAAAACAATAAATTTAAAATGCCGTCTAACAACTGTACTGTATTGTACAAGGAATATAATTTAGTAGAATCAGGAAGGTGTATCAAAGAGCACATGTATGTTTCATGTGCAAGGGGTCTATGATTTGAAAACAGCCCAAAGTTAATCTTTATCTGCCACTGGCAAAATGTATTTTCTTTGAATGTGGGTTTCAATGCTGTTTCATTGAATGTGAGTTTCAAGGGCAGAGAAGTTTTTAATGCTAAGCCTGTTTTCATTGTGAGACTGCGTTGCTTTGTTTAGCAGATGTCTTAGTGTTTGTGCTGTAAAATGCAAAATAAAACTTTCAAATGAAATCCAAAGCATCATAGAAGTAAAGCAGTATGCACATTAGTGTTTATGGTAAATGGAGTGAAATAGCCAAGTAATGGATCATTGGAATGGCTGCTGGGGGGAGGGCTCCATTCGACCATGATTTTGTGAGGGGGAAGGGCGGCAAACTCAAAGACAGCCCAGCTGATCTATACCTCCCAACTGTCCAGATTTTCACAGAATGAATAGACTTTTGCTTCTTATTTTTGGTTTGTTCCTCATAGTATTTGTGGTTTTCTGGAAAATCGTTTAGGAATTAAGTCACTAAATAATGACACACTGAGTTTCAGACTTCATAACCTTCAGAAAAATGCATGCTAAAGTAAGACCTGTTATTCCATCAACTGTCTCAGTTTATACAAGAGCAATTTTTAGTACTGTTTATGAGTTCCCCCAATATATTTGGCCTTGGCCAGATTTATTGCATTAACAGGTTGAGAGGTACATGCAAATAAATTGCTTTATAGAATTAGGCATAGCCAAACCTCTCAGCTGTCCCCAAATTTGGCTCAAAATGTTGCTCATCCCCTAATAATCCCTCCACAAAATAGCAATTTTGGAAGAAAACATGGAGGGCTTACAATTAAGAAATAACTATAATAATCAGAGTTATAGATTACTTTTATTTCAGAAATCCATGTAGATTCTTTTATTTTGTCAGCTGCTCAAGTTAGCAGTACTATTATTAAAAAAGTGTCCCTTCTTTGACAGGTTCCCAGCTGTATTGTGTGGCTATTTTATATTTTTGCATCACATTTTTGGTCCATTTTTCATAAAAAATTTTTTGGCACATTAGTGGTAAATCATTAAAGACTGAAGTTAGAAAATAATGACAGACATTTGAGTTTCAGATTTCATATCCTTCAGAAAATTCATACTAATGCAAGACCTACTATTCTATTATCTTTCTAAGTTTATAAGAGCAATATTTAAAAATTGTCCTTATTTTTGGGCCTTTGTTCCACTTCTATGTATGGCTTTGCTCTGAGGGTGAGAGGTATGACAAATGTGTCAGGGCCATCACAGTCAGCCAGAGACATTTCAAATTTGACATACTTGTTGCACCCCACTCCCCCATGTAGTGACTCTGGATGTGTCCAAGCAAGGCAAGAAACAGTTATGCAGTGTAAATGTGCAGGGTATCCCCCTATCCAAGGTAGACACAAGTACTACAGTGGCTTTTCATCTGTTCTTGATTTTGCAGAATGGTCTGGTTTCTGTCATATTTTTGTACTGTTGATTTATGCTTATTACTCAGAAAGTGCCTGTTGCTCTGTGTTTTAAGTAGCACTGCTTTAATGACCATCAAGTAAGCTTGTCTGAGATCATAACATGCAAGTAAGCTTTAATAAGCATACTGTTAAAGAATTGCCAACATTGAAGCCTTTCTGTTGTTGCCATGCAGAGAATACTTAACTAGATAATGTATAAGCGTTGGGTATTGAAATGCATATGACAGTATTTGTAATAAAGGACAGGATTACATTATTTTAAGAAGCTCATTACACTTGGAGACTTCCAGTGATCTCTGAGGGCTTTACCCGTAAACTAAACAGAATGCCATTCATGTGTGGTCCATAACCTGTACAGTAATCCTTTAAGCAATGTATTTTGAGCTTGTTTGCTTTTAATTTTTTACTTTGATCATGTTTTCCCCATGAAACAAGTAGCTAGTTGTCAGGCAGCAGGTCTTTTTTGGATAAGAAACATTTTTACAAGTGGGGGCATGACAGAGATTGCTACTTTCAGCATGTTACAAGGTACTTTAATAAAGCTGAATATAAATTATAATTAGAACTGCAGTGCAAGGAGAAGCGGTTTGAGTTGAGTGCTGCTTGTTTTTCTTATACTTGATTTTGACTGGCATTCCAGTAATGTATTTAAAAAGTAATGTATTTTTTCATGCCTCACAACCTTTTTGTTTCCATCTAGATATTAAGTAAGCTGTCAAGCAGCCAATGCATTGAAATATTTTTATTCTTTTACACTTCATTTGTCTTGATTGGACTCTCATAATGAGAGTTTGGCACCCAGGGCAGCATATTTAATTAAAGTTTAGTTTTTGTGGTTTTGAGCATAGCTTCTCCCCTTTCTAGTTGTCCGCACCCCTTCCCATTGACCCCACCCATTCGGCTATCTCCTACAGCCCCCCTTTGATTTGAAGTCACCAGCCACCACTGATCACTATCACTTCTTTATATCAGTATGCTGCTTATATTTAGTGCTGATATTACTAAGTCGTCCTGTTCCCCTTTTTTTTTTTGCATAATTTTTATTTCCAGATATTTTCTTTTACTTCTCTGTACCATCCTTTTAATTGATTTTTCATCATTTCATCAGTTTCTTCTTGTTCTTATGTTTCAAAGTCTCCCATTCTTCATTTCCATTAGCTGCTTATCGGTTTTTATCTTGCATTGCAATACTTTATTTTTGCAATGCATTTCCTACCTCATTGCCATCATTTTTCTCCATTTTAGTTGCATTTTCTTCTGTTTCCTTCTGTTATGCTGTTTGTACCAATATCTTCAATTATATTATCAGATTCTTTCTTTTGAAATATTCTCTTCTTTTAACCTTTACTTTTTCTAGTATAATATAGTCAAACCAGAAATGTCCAAATTCATTGCATTTTCTACATGTATGCCTACAATATTTGTGGTGTGCCCCCTCTACCCACACTGACCACATCATATTTTATTACAGTTTTGCACCAAATGCCACTCATCCCCACAAAGAAGCATGCTATAGCTGCACCCTAATAGCTCATTGTGCCCTTTTCCCATTTTCATTTATAACATTTGAAATATACTGTATTTTTCCTTCATATACATCCCCCCGTCCAAACATTAATTTCATCATATTTTTTATTCTCATACACCTTATTACAGACAGAAAAAGTCTTTAACTCACATTTCTCCATGTCTGCCATTTTAAATTGCACATCGTTTTTCTTATTTTACTGCAATCACAAGTTCTGAAAAAATACTCATTCTGTGTTGCTAGTGAGTTCTTTTCCTCCACTTCATTTATAAATATTCAAGAAAAATTAAAGTTTCAAAAGCAACTCTTCTGTTTCTCAGTGTATTAATACTTTTCTGTCATGTACTTTAAAACACAAAGGTAAAATAATACTAGCCATAACTTCATAGCAGTTAATAGTCTCAGTATTCTTTGTTTTGATTCTTATCATTGTCTTCTCTTCTGGTTTTGCTTCATCCCTTGTCTTCTTTCTTCTTCAGTTGTAATATCTTTCTTTATTTTGTTTACCATTGCTGCATATGAAAGTGTTTTCTTACTGCTTATAACACCCTATTAAAGGGGCATGGTTTAAAAACCAGCTACTCTACTGGACAAGCATACCCTCCTGGCTACTCTGTGTACCTTCTGGTAATGAAGCTCTTTTTCCTGAGTCATCTATCAGTACCCTCTTTGCTACCTATCTGTGCATGTGGTCTGCCAGCACCTTCTTTGTTACCTCTTCCAGAACTTCATCTACCATACTACTCCAGCTTCCTTCTTCATCAGCATATGTCTCACCTTTATCTACCACCTGCATGAACATAGGACTGTCCAGATATCCTCCCTACATCTTTGTAATAACAATCTCTTCTCTCCAAAAATTTGTTTGTGATAATTCATTATTGTGTGTCACTCTACACACAGCCTGTCACTGTTCTGACTCACAGAGAAGTTTTCAGTGGGAGTGGATGTGCATCAGGGTTCACCTCTGAGCACACTGCTGTTCATAATGGTGATGGACTACATTAGCAAATAGGTCAAAAGGGACAGATCAATAAAGCTGCTGGATCTATATGATGTAGCATTACATGCAGACTCTGAAGAGGAGTTTCAGCAAATAATAGAATGGAATGCAAAACTGAAGGCATATGGAATTAGAATACAGACAAGACAGTTGTCATTATAGCAAATGGTGGAATCAGAAGAAGCTGAAAACTGATATAGAAAGGAAAGTAGTGGAAGAGTTAACAGTTTCTTGGAGGGTTGGCTGAGGAAAAGAGAGATCTCAATGATGAAGTCAGAGCTAGAATCAGTGGAGCTGCAGCCAACTGGTGCACAGTGTCAGGGGTAGAGTGTGACTGAATAGTGCCAAGAAGCTAGAAAGAAAGATGCACAAAATAGTACATCTGTATAGAATAGAAACTTGGGCAGTGAGCACAGAGCAGTTGAGGAAGCTAGATGTGTTGGAGATCAAAAGCCCAAAATGGGTGGTAGGATGCACACATTGTGGGACAGCTGAAGAAATAGTCACATCAGAGGAGAAGCCAAAGTAATTCCACTTGCAGAAAAGGTTAACAAGCACAGATTACAGTGGTTTGGGCATATGTGCAGGAAAGTAGAAGATGATTTGCTTGAGACAAAAAAAAGACAATCAGCAAAGAGATGGATGGCTAGACTGCATGACAGAATGCCAGCAATAGTCAAGCATGACTGCTGTAGAAGGTAGGATTGTGACACAGAATCGAGAGAAGTGGTAAAAGTTCATGTGATATCTTTATCCTCATGTAGAAAAACCTGTGGAAAAGAGGTTGTTGATGACAATAATGAGGAAGACAATTACTTTGTAATTCCTGTAAAAATACTGAGAATGCAGTACATGTCAGAATTTTCCCTATTTTGAGGTACAGTGATATCCGATGGTATGTGTAAGCAGAGGTGAGGGGGTTTTGTAGGGAGTGAAGCCCCCAGCAAACACTTGAACAGGGTTTTAGGTTGTTTCACACTTCGGTGGGTGTGTAACTTACTGAAAATTTGTGCAGATTATGAACCACATTTCTGCCAAAGCTAGGAGAATAAGCTATTCCCAACACTGTTCTGTACTATAGGAAGGAAGGGCAAAACAAGTGCTAATGGATTGCTTCTTCTGATCTTAGGGGTGGGGGAAACAAAGAATAGTTGTCTTTATTTTAGAACCAATTTTTATTTTCTATTTTAGTAAGTAGGATCACTAGGGATCAGACAACTGTTGCTCATTTACATTATTATGTCAGTGAGGATGGCGTGGCAATACATGGAATTAAAGATGAACTTTAAGTACAAATCTGGCATAGTAATCAACCAGTTTGATGGAAATTGTACTGAATAGTAATTTCCTCTTTTTTGAAGGCGAGTATTATCGCCAGACCACAGGTGTCACGATGGGAGCGAAATTTGCTCCAGTTTTTGCAAATGTGGTCCTGTTGCAATGGGAGAAGGAAGTGGTGTTTAGATCCAAATAAATGCCTAAGATTGTTAAATATTTGAGATTTTTGGATGACATCCTAATTTTGTGGAATGGCCCTATATCTGAAATTGATGATTTTGCAGCCTTTTTGGATTCTAGCACTGACTTTTTGTCGTTTACTCACAGATACAGTTCTGAAGAAAGAGATTATTTGGATATATTTTTAAAGAACAATGATGGTAGGTAGGCCTCCACGATTTTTAGGAAACCAACTTACTCAAATGGACTGTTGCATTACAACGGCTCTCACCCTCCTCATCAGAAATGTGGAGTGGTGAAGGGCCAGATGTGTAGGCTATCTAGGCTGATTAGTCAGGATGATGATTTCAGTAAGGAATTGTACACACTCATAGGGATGTTTATCAACAGAGGTTACCCACTCAGATTGTTGCTCAACACCAAGAGAGAGATCTGGAGAAAGAGGTCTACACTCTATCGACCGATTTTATCATTAGAATCTAATGTGGCGGTGGGCAATAATGTTATGGTATTAAAGTATAATCAGGATTGCCCCAGGCTTGTCATTATTTTAAACACTGCTTGGAAAATTTTCTTTGATGATGATCTTAAACAGAGGTTAGGTGTAGCACCAAAGGTGGTATACAGCAGAGGAAGTAATTTCAAGGATCTTCTTGAATTGCAAGAAATAGATCAGGACAGGGGGCATGTCTCTAGGATGTACAAGTGCGGTTTTTGCAATTATTGCAAGTATATCAGCGATGGCCCTTATGAAGTTATGGACAACTATCCACGCACTTTGTCACTTTGTCATGTCCTGGTAGGGGAACATGTAATACTACAAGTGTTGTATACCTAGCAACATGCATGCTCACCATTCTATGTTGGTAAAATCATACGGAGATTGAAAGATACAATTGCCGAGGATGTGAGGGACATTAAAAATAAGAAGACAAGTAGTGCCCTTTATAGACATTCTGTCATATGTCAGAATTTTAAGAGGTTTCTTATTTTCATCTTTTTTTCATTATTGACATAGTGAAGAAAAGTTGAAAAGGTGGAAAAACTAAGGTGATTTTAGAACTAAGAGAAACAAAATGGCAATTGACACTAAATGTTAAAAATTCTCCAGGTAGTAATGACAATGTTTCTATTGTACCCCTTCTCAAATGGAAGTCTTTTAATATTTAATTCAGCCAGTGTGTGTTCTTTATTTATGTCAGAAGGGTGGTTTACAAATCATTTTAGTATTTTTAACATGTTTAATACAGGTTTTATATTTAATACAATTATACTGCACAGGATTTTAAACCAGAATTGCAATGGTTGAGTTTTTATATGTCTGATGTCATGTGTATTTTAATGTAAATAGGAAGTGATTTATATGTTGAGTGACTTTGATGATGTCATGTTTATTTTACTATAAAAAGGAAGTGATGTGTATGTTTAGTGACTCTGATGATGCCTAGGATTTGAAGGTGAAAGCGCTTAGTCACGAATAAAGCTGGTTCTCTTTCCTGCCACTGTGCTGTTTTTTCCACATTTTTTATTTTTGGTTTTATTAGTGATTTTCACTCCTGGTGAGGTGGAATTTGTGTAATGGTAATCACTCTGCCTTTTTATCATTTTTTTTCTTCTCACTACCTCAGTGACCATCAGGATCCCTCCTCTCTCCACTGTCTCCACTAGCCTATTCATTGCTTTGGGGGCAAGAGTCTTGCTTCCCATTTGTTCCTGTTGAAGTGGATAACTGCGTAACAGAAAGGTTAAGCTGTCCAGGGATTTTGTGTGTTAAGGCCATTTTACATGCCCAGTGCCACCCTAGGTTTTGACATACAATGGGTATGAGCAAGTGCATGTCATTCACTTCCACAAGCAACATAACCTCTCCCAACAGCCCTGCCCCCATGGACACCAGTGCTACCTTGGAATCTCTGGTCTCCACAGGGATCCTACAGCAGGACCAAGCACCACGGCATGTTCATTATGTTTCCAACACCTCCTCCCAAAGAGAGGCAAGCTAGCAAAGACACATTACTTCTGTCTGCCCCTAGCTCCCCATTACTCTAGCAAGTGCTAGATGAATTGTTTGAACTTCAGTCATCTGAGTCATTGTGAAGTCTTTATCCTTTTTTTTCAGTAGAGCTAAGTATAATCACTCTGATTTGCTGAACATAGCGGAGATGACCCTCAGTCAAGTTACTTGCTTTTTAATTTTGTTTATTCAAATGCACAAGGAAGATTTAAAAAATATACACATAAGAAATGAGCGCAGTAGGAGCAGTTTCAATCCCAAGTCATCCCCTGGAATCAGAGTCTCAGTTTGATGCTCTTGGTAGGCACTTTATGTTGCTACCATACAGTAAAGGCATGTCAAACTTGCAAGGCATATCAAAGCATGATTCTAAAAGAAGGCCTGCACATAAAATGAGAAAATGGGAAAATGTGTACACACTCACTGCCTTTAAAAGCAGATATTTAGCCATTTGCTTAAAATAGTGTTGCGTACCTGAGAATTCATAAATGCTGTGTCAGCAGCCTTATATGCAGCATACAGCAGTAAAACCTCAGAACATGTTTAGCAACAAAAGGACAGAGCTCAGTGTAGCTGCTTATGTTACCTATGGAATGCCCTCTGAAAGATAAAGGATATAGTAGCACATTACACAACTTCATCACTCTCTTAAAATCTTACCAAGCAGATGACCTTGGAGGTGTGAAGGGTTCAGATTAAGATTATCAATTGATAATTAAAATATTCTTAAACTTTCATCTCAGTAAAGGAAAGTCATGAAATTAGATTAAACATCTGATCAATTTAAAATGAAAAAAAATATTTGTGCTCCACTTATAATTGCTATTTCTTTTAATAAGAATGTTCACTTTTTGTTTGGAAAATATCACATCTTGAACAAGATCTGAACTGTGAATGATACAAATATATGATGAGGAAATTCTATACTAGTGCAATTTATCTACGTTCATACCCTTCTGATCACTTCAATATATTTTCTTCAAGCCTTCATGTTTATTTATCATAATCATTTTACTAGCATAACAGATGGCTATGGAAGAGGAACATTTCATGTTTCTATCAAAAGAGGTTGTACAAGGGAAGACTACATGATACATCTGAATTTTTTCATCTTTTCCAGTGGTAGTAACCTTTATAGTAACAATTGCTTTTCTGCAGTTCCAGTTATGTTCTCTGCCAACAGTCAAGTTAACAGTATCACGATTTCTCCAGCCCTTAAATAATATAAAAGATACATGTGCTCTCAAATGCAAAGGAGACCAACACTGATAAATGGTAAAGGAGATAAAAGGAATCTGCAATCATGGCTTAAACAGCAGTGGATTAAGACCCCAACACATGGAAATGCTTCGCACTCTGAATATAACCTTTCTTTAATATGAGTGATCCTTTTCAAGGCTTTTAACACTTTGCATAAGGTTCATGATTTTTGGGCTTGACAGTTTTTCAATTGATAATGTTTTTCTCTGATTTATGCCTAGAATAGTTAATTTCAAGCCTTTATATTTTGCTGGCATTTGCTTTTGTAGAAGAAATATTTTCATTTCAGACAAAAAGAGCAGTCTGTGTCAGAGTTACAAGTAAGCAGATGTTTCTTGCCCGTAGCCAATTTTAAACACAGTTATTAAGCTATGAACAGATCATCTCCTATTCCGTGGATTTTTATATCATGTTCTGATGCACACAGACCTCTTCCTACCTCAAATGAAAAAAAAAAAAGTATAGTGCAGAAAGCATGTAACAACTTCAGGATTTGCTAAAATATCTTTCTGTCTCTGAGCTCTTCACTCAGAATTCAACATTTGCTGCACTTTAAATTTAAGGGCTGCAGTCTTAAAACAGTTTATATCTTTCATGAAATGCAGTAGCTTGTTCACAGATACCATGCTGTATAAGTAATGAAGCTGTTTGCTATTAGGTTATCTACAATCACCCATAATCCCAAATAACAAAAGCAGAATTTTCACTGGTGGCATGTTAAGGCCTATTCATATCTGAACATCTTGTTGTGTACGCAGCTGCTAGAACCAGCAATGATTAAGCATAACAATTGGTGCTGCTTTTTAACATCTTAACCAAAAAAAGCTGCAGATTCCTCACTATATAGACATCTTTGTGTCTGCCAAATTGAATTCATGTGGTGCTTTGTAATACTCTGTGCATAATACTGATAAATGTACTTAAAATACATATTTGTCAGATGAATATGCTTCTGTGGCCCATCTCTTCTCTGTTGCATAACTTGCACCTCTCAGTCGGCTATGTATAGATGTATAGTAGGTGCCATTGCAGCGTTCATGTATAATCTCCACTGATAATGCCAGATTTATTGTAAATATCCGGATGGCTTTGCAAGTAAAAAGTGTGTTACTTACGCCTCACTTGTTAAGTTTGTCAGTCAGTTCATATTTCTTTTGCCTCCTTTTAAATGCTGTCCTTTTTTGAGCACTTAATTTTTGTCTTGCAGACCTAAGGATGTTGCTGTATTACTGAAACCTAATAATACAGTAGCACATAGTGATATTCAGCTAATTTAGTAAAAACTGATTAATAAAATAGTTGTAAAAGTGCAATTTCTGAAGCTCTGATATAGGCACATACCTAAGTCTCCAACCTGATATGATTTTCTAAACATGCCCAGTGAAACAGTCAAGGGAGTTCCAAGGCTAGAGATGAGAAGCGTTTGTAAAAAGTTTCAAAAACAATATTTTCCATATTTATATTAATGATGCAAAAATGGAGTCTGACATGGTATGGTGCATGGGGTCCCTATCTATTCGTCGACAATTCATTTCACTGACACTCATTTCGTCGACAGTTCATTTCGTCGACAGAAAGATGTGCCCCCTTCCCCAATGTTAGGTGGGGCTTCGCCACCCCTATTAATGAGGGCTGTGCCCCCCTAACTATATATATCAACTCCAGGGTTGCACAACATTGGAGAAGGGGGCACATCTTTCTGTCGACGAAATGAGTGTCAGTGAAATGAATTGTCGACGAATAGATAGGGACCCGGTGCATGCAAGCAGCTGGTGTTAATAAAAAATTACATTAAAACATGGTAGATAATTTGATGACACTGAGTAAAGCAGTTGTGAATATTAGTAACATTTTTATAGATGCATTATTACAGAAAATGCATGAATTAAAGTAAACCAATTATACCAATATTACTGCAAAAAGTGCTGCTACTGACACTATCTAAAATGCACATGTTTCTAGCTTAATCAGTAGCTCAACAGATAGTGCACTTTCCTTTTATGTAGAAGGCTGTGGGTTATCGTCCTACACCAGACAGTTGGATTAATTTTCCAATACTGACACTACAGTGCAGCTTAAGGAATGTGCCATCCTTCACATGAGACTTTAAACCAAGGCCCTTTCTGCCTGAGCTTGTGATTGCTCAAGTGGATATAAAAGATCCCACTGCATTTATTAAAAAAACTAGGGGTCCTTTATTTATATACAAAAATAACTATTATTTACAAAAATTTACATATTTACAAACATTTACAAATGTAAAAATATATAGATATGCTCATCTGTTTACCCATATTCATAATTTCCTTTATAGTCATACTAAATTTCCATCCCTATTAGAACCCCACTCCTTTTGCCATAACCACCATCTGATTTTACTTAATATTGTTGATAAAATCCATTTTCCTTTAAACATAATTTAATTTGTTCTTTCATTCTGTAAAACTCATTTGACACAGAATAACTTATTTATTCTTTCAACATATTCTTTACTTCTATTCTTATAATATCCATCTTTAATCATATCCATGTCTTTTATACCTTCAAAAAATCTTCATTACATAGTTTTCCCCATAACATTTTTACTCTTACATTTTAAAAACACATGTTCCATAGTTTCTTCATCTTGAATGGCAATGTAAACATATTATATTACTTTTCTTTTTATTTGGTATATATCTTTTTACTGGCGCGTAATCTATTACCAATTTCCACAAAAAATCTTGATGTTCTACTTTGATTACACCATTCGCTTCTTATTTTTATAGCTTTATTTTTCTTCTTTTAGTTTCCCATGGTTTTATATAGTAATGTTTTATCATTACAATCTTACGCCATATTTTTCTAACTTTTTCTATATCATCAGTTTTTATTTTCCACAAAAATATTTTTTTCTTGGTAACATTTTATTTCTTCATTTGTACACTCTTTCTCTTTTAAACTTTTTTTTACCATACCCCAAAATTTACTATAATTTTATTTATACGGTTTTACTACTAATTTCTAGTCATTGTCAGTCAAACATTCCATAGCTCATTCAAATCCTGCCTTCTTTTAAACCTTGTTCCTCCTCTGCATGTACTGTTCCCACAATTCACATTTTTTCCTCTGTAATTTGCTCCTACTGTTATCTAAAGATCCCAATACCAGTTGTTTTATCTCTGTTACTATAGTCACTGCTTGTAAAGTTGGTTTAGACTGATTTCCATTTTCTAGTAATTGCTTTTTTGGCAGCCACCATTTGGTTTAGACTGATTTCCATTTTCTAGTAATTGCTTTTTTGGCAGCCACCATAATTAGACTCAGCAAGGCTTAACTATGTCTAGACAATTCAAATTCAGTATCATAGCTCAAAAAAAAATTATTTCCTTAGTTACACCAATTTGCTCACACAGTATCTCTGACAGAGCAGTCTGCATGGAATCTTTAAAGTCTGCTAACTTATTATACTCCCAGAAAATATGTTCCCAATTGCCTCTTTCTTCCACATCACACCTCCATTTGCTGTCTACCTGAGGAAAAAAAAATTGGAGTCTACTTGGGGTATAAAAATACCTATGTAAACATTTCCAAGCAATGATCCTAAATATTCTAGATCTTGTTGCATATTTAAGAAACATACATATATCTCCCCATTGTTGCCATGTTGGTATGGCGGTAATGTTGTTACCTCACAGCAAGAAGTTCTCCCGTTTGATTCTCGGCTTGGCTTGGGAGTGCCTTCTGTGTGGAGTCTGCATGTCCTCCCTGCGGTTGGGTAGTGTTCGAAAGACATGCGTGCGTAAAAGGGCGTGCCTTCGTTGAAGGTTGGGCATTGAGCTGGCACCTCAGCGTTTTGTAAAAATCTACTGCCAATCATTAGTGGACCGGAGTTCCACTGTGGCGACCCCTTACTGGGAAAAAGCCGAAAGACAAACAACAATAACATATATCTCCCCATTGTTTTTTTTTTTTTTTTTTTGTGTATTGCTTATCCAATCTCTCTTCCCAATCCTTTCTAACCTCCTCTGATTGATTCTTATACTTATCATGCAATATTCTGCTGTATGTTCCACTAATTATTCCTTTTTTAACAGTACCTTCAGCTCTAGATTGTACTAAAAAAAGTATACCAGTGCAGGTCTTTCACTTAGGATCCCCTTATCTCTTTACCTTGTACTCTGATATTAATCCTTGATAGGAAAGGCAATGTTTATCCTGAAATCCAAATAAATTCTATTACCTTTTCCTCTCTAAATTATTTGCTCCCAATACCTTGGTTCGTTTACCATTTCTTTCCAATAAATTCCAGCCCCCTCTTGCCTATTGTCTGTATCCCTAATTTCAGTCATCCCTTTTGGCAGAATCTTTCTCCATTCCTGTTTTGGCTTAGTTCTTAGAATACTTTCTGCTACTTTATGAATATAAAATTCTGCATGATTATTGTAATTCTCCTTAAAGATCTGCATCCAAAATCCCAGTCTCTCCTTGTTTCTTGAGCTTCCCCCTGTTTCATCATCATCCCTTTCCACTTTGAATTATAGGTATCTGCTTGTGCTATGTATAGGAGCTGTAACTGTGTAGCTCTGACATACTCCTTCAAATCGGGTAATCCAAAACTGCCTTGTTCAGTTGGAAAAAGCAGCTTATTCCACTTGACTCTTGCTGTTTTCCCCTCCCAGATAAAATCCTTCAGCTCTTTATTATTTGCTATCCACAACTTCTCCTCTGGTTGATAAAAATATGCCTGACTTGTATATAAAACTAAAGGGATACAAAGCATTTAACTGCTTATATCTTGCTATCTATATAAAAGAGCTTCCAATTTATCAGTTTTTGTATTACTTTTTGTTTAGTCTCTTCTGAAATATCCTTAGCCGCCACACCAGAATCCTTTTTAATCCATTCTCTGAAGTACTTCATTTTATCATGTCCCCATAAATATGGCTATTGCTGAACCAATTTGTGTATGGATACATAATTTACATCTACTGCTTTTGTTTTAGCTCCATTAATTTTGTATCCTGAAAAGATTTCAAACTGCCCAAAATGTTTCTCAACACTGAAATGTCCTTTTCTGGTTTTATCAGGTATAAAATAATATCCTCTGCAAATACACCAGCTTTTCTTAACTACCATGCCAAATATATCCTTGAATTTCTGAGTCTTTTATTTACTTTGCCAATGGTTCTAAATATAGTGCAAATAAAGGGGAAAGAGGACACCCCTACCTGGTTCCTCTGCTCAAATAGAAATTATCAGAGAAGAACCCACCCACTTTAATTTTTGCCTCAGATCCGTCATATATCCTCCTAATCAACCTTTTATAAGGAAATGCAAATGCTTCCATTGCCCTGCCTAAACTTCCAGCTTACTCTGTCAAATCCTTTCTCTGCATCAAGCTCCACCAGCAACAGTAGTATTTTCTTGCTTTCATCTTTCCTCTGGATTTTCAGTATTCTGTTAATGTTGTCAAACAAAACCACATTAATCCATGTCTATCAATTTTAGCATCACCTGTGCCATTCATTTAGCCGTTATAGAAATAAATACTTTATAATCGTGGTTTAGAATTGAAATGGGCCTGTATGAAGCTGGATCTGATAGGTCTTTACCCTCTTTAGGTATTACAGATACCACCTCTTCCCTCCTAGCTTCCAAACTTCCACAAGAATGCCATCTATTCCTGGCGACTTTCCTGTTAATTGGTTGTACATCATCAGTTTTATCTCATTCCCTCCTATCCTATTAGTAGTTGACTCTCATCTACCGCTAACCTTTGCTTATTTAATTCTTCCATAAATGTTTCCATTTGTACCTTTTCTTGATCCCATATTTCTCTGCTTTATACAGACTTTCATAACATTTCTGTAATATTTCTAGTACCTCTACAAGATATCTTGTTATATTCCTTGTAATAGGCTCCATAAGGTTGGCGACAACCCTTTCTTTTTCTGTTGCCTCAGTCATTGCACTAAAAGATTTTGTGCTCTGGCATTATTATCAAAAACAGTTGTTAATAGTACTCTTTCTAAAGTCATGCATATTATCGAGGGTAATCCTTTATTTTCTGCTTAGCATTCTGCAATTGTCCCTCTTCTTGTTCTGTGATATTCCCCCTATTCTGCAATAATTCAACATTTGTCAGTCCCTGCAAATAATTCTTGGGACTTCTTAACCTTATCTCTCTCTTTCTTTTATCTACACCCTAGTTTTAAACTCCAGTTTAATTTTATCCTAATCCCTAGCTATATTTTCAGAAGAAGTTTCTGTCTTCTTCAATAATGCCTGAATAATTTTCACTACCCATTCATTAAATTCCTCTCTTTTCAACAGATAGGTGGGAAAGTGCCAGTGTCTCATTTTTATTTCATTAACAGACTGCGGTGGTGGTACTGCGGTAGTGTTGTTGCCTCATAGCAAGACGTTGTCCTGTTCGATTCTCAGCTAGAGCGTCTTCTGTGTGGAGGCATACGTGAATGGGGCAGGCCTTCATTGAAGGTTGTGCATCAGGGCTGGTAACCCAGTACGTAAAAATCCACTACCAATCATTAGCGGACCAGAGTTCCGCTGTGGCGACCCCTAACCGGGAAAAGCCGAAAGACACAAACAAACAAACCCTGCATTTTTCTTTTAGTTGTTATTGGTACGTAATCTATAATAGTTATTAGTTGTGTATCAAAACTTTCAATTAAAAGCACAAAGCACATGTTCCTGTGAAATGTAAGTTCTGTCTAGCCTAACCCAGTTTTTGTATCTTGGGGAATATGTAAATTCACTCTGAACTCCTACTACTGAATTCATAGGTTCATAGGTTCATACTAGGCTATCTGCCCGAGGGCATTTACAAGCCTAGCCCATAGTTTTGTGGCTTACGCCACCCCTTTAGTATGGGGAACTATACCCATTATTTTGCTGTGCCTCTGTCGAGCAGTGACACTGAGGTAATCCCTGGGGTATATCTGCGATCTCCCATCCATTGGTCAAGATTTCTCTTGAACAAGGCCAGCGAGGTGCTCTGCCTCACATATACCGGATTTTGTTCCACAGCATAGGGAGTCTTTGGGTGATGAATCTATCCCTCCAGCACGTCCTATTAATAGCCGTGTCGAGGTTTAAGTCTCCGCCCTTGTGGCTCTGACGGATCTAGATTTTTGAGGTGAAGCATATTCATCAAATCTGGGTTTGACATGGCCTTGTATGTTAGGCAAAGGTCACCTCTGAGCAAGCGGTAAGTGACTGAATAGAGCTGGAGTTCTTTCAGTCGGGCAGCATAGGACAGATGTTTGAGACCCTTTATCCTTTTGGTGAGGAACTTTTGTGGCCTCTCCAGCTGCTGCAAGTGTCGGGTCAGATACATTCCGAATGGGGCACTGTACTCAATCATTGGTCTGATGAGTGATGAGTATAGGGAGACTATGACCTCCCTTGATCTAGATGAGAATCCCTTCATGATAAGATGGGCAATGTAGAAGGTCTTCCTAACTACTTTAGCTACATGGGTGTCGAATGACAGACTACTATCAACCTGGGTCCCCAGGTCCCTGATAACTTCTTCTGTGCTCAGTGGGTTGCCACCTATTTGGTAGCTAGGGGTAACCTTGTTTTTCCCAAAGGGTATGACTATGCATTTTTTGGCATTTAACTTTAGGCCATGGCTCTGGCACCAGTTATCCGTTTCTGTGAGACCCTTCTGAAGGATATCTGTGTCAGATGTGTTTTCTACTATGGCGCCCAGTTTGCAGTCATTTGCAAACTTTGTCAGCTATAACCCTCCTGTGTTTGCTTGTACTTCGGAAAAGTAGATGCCAAACAAGAGTGGGCCCAGGACTGAGCCCTGTGGTACACCACTTGTGACAGGCTTTGAGTCTGACATGGCGCCAGCAACTCTGACCCTGTGGGTTCTGTCACTCAGCCAGTTTGCAACCCATCTTGTGATGTATGGGTTAACATTTAAGCTGATGAGTTTTTCAATGATACCCAAGTGGGGAATTGTATCGAAGGCCTTCGCCAGATCAAGGTAGGCTGTATGGACTGCCTTTCCCTCATCAATGGCTTTGGTGACTGTTTCGAAAAAGTCAACCAAGTTTAGAAGGCATGATGTGCCTTTGACAAAGCCAAACTGGGATGGATCCAAAGTCTGCAAATTCCCTATGTCTTTATTTATGAGGTCCATTATGATCCTCTCCATGGCTTTGCAGATAAGGCTTGTCAAGCTAATGGTCCAGTAATTTCCAGGGTCGGTGGAGGCACCGCCTTTGTGAAGTGGGACCACAGTTGCAGTGCACCACTCCTGGAGTGCGTATCCAGAGGTAAGACTATGATTAAACAGCTGTCCTAGCTGTGGGTTTAATTCCTCGTTGAGTTCGTGGAGCACACAGCTGGGGACACCATCAGGTCCCATGGATGCTGTGTTTTTGCTTTGGAGAGAGCAGTTCTCACTTGGGCGTTGGAGATGTTTGGGGGCTGCAATTGCTTGGTATAGATATCTCTCCTTTTGGGGGGGAGGGGGGGGAGTTTGCACTGAACCTGTCAGCCAGTATGTTGGCAATGTCTGTAGGATCAGTAATCTTCACATCATTTTGAACTAGTTCTGAGCATATCTGGGAGTTTCCTCCCAGGTTTCTAACATAGCTAAAGAAGGCCTTATGATTGTCTTTTGAGTCTTTAGCTATTTTTCTCTCAAAATTTGCTTTGGATGATTTTATGAGAGCTCTTAGTTTTTTACTTATAGTGATCCTTATAGTCTTACCTTTTAAGGATTTTGCTCTATCTTGTAGTAGCTTCCTCCTTTTGTTGTAGAGTTTGTTTATGGCTGGGGTCCACCAGACTGGACGCTTGCCTTTGGTACAAAGAGTCTTTGTTTTGCTTGGGATTGCCTTATCCATGCAGTCCTGCAGGTGCTGGTAGAAGGCATTTGTAAGTGATTCAGCGGCTTGAGTACTGTTTTCCGCCGGCTCGGGGGCCTTAAAGGAGACCACACTAGTCTTTAGAAGTGTGAAGTCGGCTTCGAGAAGTTCTTTACTGTGGTCTTTTTATTGCAGGTGGGGGTGGGATGAGGACCTCCAGCGAGATTAGTTTGTGATCTGATCTCACCAGTGAGGGGTATACTTGCGGTGTTGAACAATGTGCTCCCATGTTCGTGATGATGAGATCAAGTATGTTTTCTCCTCTTGTGGGGATGGTGACTAGTTGTTCCATGGCATTTGAGTTTATGAATTCCAGGAACTTTTGGGCTAGGGTGTTTGGGCTTGAGTAGTGTTCCCAGTCTATATTAGGGTAATTGAAGTCACCTAGTATGATGGTGTTTGGTGATACATTTATCCCCTCTAGTGTTTTCAGGAAGGCCATGTGAGGTTCCTGAGTTTGTGAGGGTGGCCTGTAACATGCTACATTTTGCAGAGCAGTCTTGCCTATGGTTAATTGCACCTGGATGGTCTCCGATGCATTGCGCATTGCCACCAGTCTTGAGGTGTGGGTGTCCTTGATGAATATGGATACCCCCTCCTTTCTTAGTATTGTCCGGATTTTGGGGCGGAGCATGATATGAGGTAAAATCTGATAGTGCTGGGGTGCTCTCAGGAGCCTTGAACCAGGTTTCTGTCACAGCACAGACATCGATGTTCTCCATACTGAGAAGGGCCTCGAGTGCGTGCATTTTGAGATTTAGACTTCTGGCATTGAGCAGCATTACCCTTAGTTTTTTTCCTTTTTTGTGTTCTAGGGTGGTAGGTTTAGAATTTGAGCCTTGCCTAAAAAAGGCACTATGGGGGTGGCAAGAACCTTTGCCAATATCCGGAATCCCAGGGGTGACAGGGGTCACATCTTCCATGCCAAATATTTTCATAAATGTCTTCAAACATCTACCATCCTTTGTTATATTTCCCTACTGGGCCCCCAGATACACCTTCCCTGCTACAAATCAAATTACACTTCTCCACCTCTAAGTAATATTCTCCTGCTAAAAACTGATTATTTCTCCCAGAATTTTCTTAAGCTCCATTATAACAGTTTTATGTGGAATACAAATTCATGCCAGTGTAATTCTCCTCCCTCTGCCAACCGAAAGCACTTACCTTGTGTTACTGTGTGTCAATAAATCTTGGATTCATTTGGATTCCGGTCTACGTGGCATTTTGTCAGTTTTAGTGTAATCCTCCTCCCTTACCAGTAGCCGCTTAGTACTGCATATCTACCATTATTATCTTTTTTTTCCTCTTCTGTCACTATTGCAGCTCCTCTTGCAATTGATATAAGTACTCCCCTTTTCACTTTGTCCTAGGTATTCCACTGAATAACCATCCTGAAACCTTTCTTTATCAAATTCACATGTTAATTTCTTTCCAAATGTGTCTCCTGTAGCATAACTATTTGCACTCTACATTTTTTAAAAGAGTTCACTACACTTTTTTGTATACATTTGTGAGACCATTAGCATATAAAGACAATATCAAAAGAGTCATTATTTTAAAAAGTTATTATTCCCATCTGTTATTTGTAACAGCTTTTTTAACTATCTAGTTCCAGATTTTGTGTTACATGCACACACTCATGTTTGGCAGGTTGACCTATCATACAGTTGATTCTTGTTGCATTCATTTGAGCCTATGTCACATCTTACAGAATTTTTTATTTCATTGAAAGCCCTCAAAAAATGCACCCCGATATACCCCCAAAACCTATTAACTTAATATTAACACCTAAAACTATGTACAGTTTTGCCTTACTAACAGGAACAATGTTTCAAACTGACAGCCACACTCACAGACTTGGGTTAACTTAAAGGAAAGTAATCCATACTAAGACACATGGTACAGCCTGTGCATCTACTAAGTGCTGTCTGGTTTTGTCTTATCTTTAATCCTCTACAAGAATGAGAAAACACTGGAATGCGTTCAAAAAATATCTCTTAGCAACTGAAAGAAAACCATTAAAAGAAAGTAGTATTCTCTTTTTATTGCTCTTTATCAGATTGCCTCCATGGAGACATGAGAACCAGATACAGAGTTGCTGCTACAAGTATTTATTTGCCAGAAAAGAGCTTTATTATATTCAATGTTCTTTTTTATTTATTAGCTTTCTCTTAAAACTTCTTACTAGATAAGGGTAAGAGACTTAATCCAGTCATCCTCTCTGTAAGAATGAAAAAAGCACATTTTTGTATCATATACTTTTGAACAGACTTTCCTTTTTTTTTTTAATTACAGTACCTACATGTCTTAAAACTATACAAGGAGAAAGAGAAGAGAAGGGGAAAACAGGGCTAACTCTTTCCTACCTATTCCTGTCTCCTAAGTGTTCCTCCAAACATTTATGATATGAAGTAGGGCATATGCTTTAGTCTCCTAAAAGTTTAACAAAGTCAAAAAAAAGTATAATATTTTCAGGTTTTCTTGTTCTGTCATGTTTCACAAATATAATTAATGCTTTAGAACCCACATTTATTTGTCAATTTCTGAGTTGCTGGTTTTATTCCTGTTTATCTTCATTTCCAAATGCAGTCTCTGCTTCCTTTCCAAAGTACTCTTAGCTTTTCTAGTCTACTCTTGTGCCTTTTTGTGTCTCTCAAGCATTTGCTGTTGAAATACTAGAAAACATTTCACTGGCACAGTCTCTCTGTGGTCTTTATTGCCAGAACAAGAAGTAGAATCTCCTTCTGTTTCACAGCACACTTTTTGTTGGACAAACGTTTGTATTTCCTCCTTAGCATGTTCTGCATCAAAAAGTGATTCCATCCCTCCAGAAAAGAATATTCTAAATATAGCTGGATAGAGCAGTTTGAATCTCACACCTGCTTCTCAACATTCTCTGATTAGTGGAATAAATTTACTCCTGTTCTGCCTGATGTGCAGTGAGTAATCATTTCCACAAACTGTCCACTGTCTCCCAGTTTTAGTACTTTTCCCTTCTGCCACAGTTTTGTCAGAATCAAAATGTTCTGCTGGTAGGATTGCATTGTTACTATTATATGTAGGTCTAAATTGCTTTCTCATGACCAGGTTTGGAGTGTACACATGATGTGCCCTTTCATTTAACAACTCCTGCTGTGAAATACCAGTCCATTTGCTTATTTGTGCTTTCATAAAATTAATACACTCTGTTCCTTCCAGCTTATCTGATGCAGCAGAAAATCTCAGGTTTCCCTGCATGCTCTCCCTCTCTGTCCTCTTATTCTATTTTTTGAAACATCTCTTCATGAGTAGTTTCATATTCAGCCAGCCTTTTCTTCATTTCGACCTCTGATTTTTGCAGTTTTATCACCTCATCCGAATACCTGTTTAAAGCTCCTTCCATTTTTTTCCAACCTTTTGTTATTTGAGTTGATATACTCCATCAGTGTTTCATTTTAATCAGCATTTGATTTATTTTTTACTGTAGGTTACTGGAAGTCATGTCTTGCACCAAAGCTGGAGCTTGCACTGCTTTTTGCTGAACAGCTGCAGACTTCTTTCCAGTCAGTGTTTTTTCCTCACCTTTTGTGGTTGATTTTCTTTCAGGTTCTCTGAATTTCTTTTTGCTGGCATCTAGGTAATGCACTTATTAGCATGTTACTGAAATTCACCCAAAAAAAAAACGAGTTCACTGGCTCTCTTTTCTGAGTTTCTGTTTTCACACTGAGAGGGTTGAAATTAAGCTGTTACTCATTGTACAGCCATCTTGGAAGCGTACTATACTATTCACAATCTTTTCCTGAGCTCTTTCTATTTCTCCCTTTGCATGTTTTATTTCTCTCATTGAACTACCATCTTCCTTTACTAATCTGCTTAAGTAACCCAATGCTTCTCTTTTTCCTTGTAAAAATATATTTGTTTATATAACAATTCTTTTCTTTCTTGTTTTCTTTCATATCATTTTTTTTCTTTGTCGAAGTATTTCCTATCATTATGTTCTAAATCTTCCTAGGCATTGTAATATGTTCTTTTATATTTTTCTTTCTGTACTTTTCTCACATCATATTGCCACTGTAAAAAAACATTTTTTTTTAATATTTTCCTTAATCATCCACCATTCGGACTAATTTTTGTAAAATGTTCTTATAGTAATATTGTTCCATAAGTGTATTACTAATCTCTTTCCTTCTTCATTCCATGCTTCCTCATTTACTCCTTTTATTCTTTGCCTATTTTTATATATTCCTTGTTTTCTTTTATCTGCAGCCATATTGCAAGATGATCAGAAAATCCTGTTTCAACTACCTCCCCTTCTCCTGTAACTAAACCTTCTGGTACTATAAACTATTCTATTTCAGTTGTATACATACCCCTTTTGTAAGTCCATGACTTTTTCTCCCAAATTTTAACTTCCCACATCTTATAACTTCCAAAACTTGTTCTTATATCATTTCCTTTCTTTTTACACTTGCCTCTTAAATCACAAGTAAAGTCTTCTGTTATTCTAATATTTATTTTTATCACTACATAGACTAAAAGCTGATAAAGTAACCTTTTCTGTCTTTACAGTTAGTATAAGCATATAATGTTATAATTATCTATACTTGTTCTTTCAATTTAAAATCTACAATGGTTAATATTCCCATTTTTTGCTAAAGAGACAGCTAATAGCCTTACTGTATTTCTGTAGAATATAGCTATTCCAGAACATTTCTCATTTCCCAAATTCTAGATTATCTTTCCTCCCCATAGTTTCTATATTTGTAATATTTCTTCATTAGTTAAAAATCTTATATCTTCTAATTTAATTACATCTACATCACATGTATTACATTACTCCAAAAATCCCTATTCTTCTTACTATACTCGTAATACTATTCACATTTGCACAAAGCACCCTAAAATTTTCATTTTTAATTTTCCTTATATTCATAGTTTCATAAGTTCATAGCTGATTACTAGGCTAGCTTTCTTAATAGGCCATTCTAAAACTAGCCAACCCCCCCAAAGGTGAGAATCAAACACTGTACCTTTTGTTTGAAGCAAACACTTTAACTATTATACCAGCCCTCACTTATTAGTTGTATATATATATATATATATATATATATATATATATATATATATATATATATATATATATTCTTTTTCAACCATTTTCTTTCATTTTTCTTTTGTATTTATCCCTTTAAAATTTCTTCTATCTTTTACCCTTTCACCAAAATAATTTTTTGCTACCTCACAATTTATGTTTTCATCACTTATTTTAGAACCTTCTTCTATGCCCTGTTTATTTTTTCCTCTAATGGTTTTTCTGTTTCTACTACTTCTAAAATGCTTTTCTTTGTTCACTTTCTTCTCTTTTTCTTTTTCCTTTTTATTTTAATTTTTGTGATCCTTCTGTAAATTTTGTTACATTTATAAAATTTCAGGTCACATTTTTTGCATCATGTGCCCTTTCACCATAAATGTAAGATTTTGTCACAGTTATCAAATGTCCTTTCCCACAAAAAAGGGTTGTCCCCAGTATTTTGCAACACTCTTATTCCCCTTTTATCATCCTTAGTATATGTATATTTTTTCTTTTTCTATTTTTAGCACAATATTGCAATCCCAGCTACAGTCCATAAACCAATTTTGTCAAACTTTGGCATTGTCTAGTACTTCTTTACATAAAGTTTTCAAATGTCCTTTCAAAGTCTCTGTCTTTCTACCTTTGTTCAAAATTGTAGATGAATCTTCTTTGTTTCCCTGTTAAATGCTTTTATCACAAAGAGTCCATGGGTTACAGTCTTTCATTTTTCCATATTCTCCAAGAAAATATTCCATTAAAATACATATATAATGTCACAAAAGGTTTGTTAATGAGAATAGCTGCTCTTTCCGTATATGCTTTTACATCCAAAGGAGCTATTAAATTATCCCACACTTCATACCTGTCAATTTCTTTGTCTTCTTTACTTTGAATCCATACCCCATCCTTCTGTTTTTCATTTTCTTCAGCCTTCTTTTATGCTACTCCACTTTTGCCTTCTTTTACTTTCTCTGCATATGTTTTTTTTCCATCTCACTGCTATTCTTCAAGATTGTCTCTACATCCTCCTCTTGTATTTTGTCCATAATGTCCCCCCAGGAAACATCTCCTTAATTTTTTGGCTCACTGTGCATCACAATTTCTTTAAGAAAACCATTCCACAACCCTTCCAACTGGAGGGTTTTAATTATACAGCCATCATTTTTTGACTCATTTTCATCAAATAGGTTTCTTTGAAACATCTCCTCAGAATCCTGCACACGTTCTCTGGTTTCAATATTTGCTTTCTCCTCCAGTTCTCTTACCACTCCATCATCTTCTTCTCCCTCCATCTGCCTCCCTGTTTCTCTGGGCCACGCTGTGCCTGGGTCTCTATTGAAAAGAGGCCATTGGCTTAGTAGTACTAACCATGTTAATAAAGTAAGTAATAAATGAAATAAAAATTAATATTGTTGATTATATGTATAATTTGTATAAATCCTATTGATTATACAGTATTAAAAAATAGCAGTGCATCACCAAATCCAGTCATACATCATTGTAACAGGTGTACAAATTTTTCCATTTTATTTCATAAATTTCTAATGCAAAATCATCATTAGCAGATAGTCCTTAGACAACAACAACATTGTATAGCCCACTGTCTAACAGCTTTCATGTTTCACCTTTTTAACTTGTGTTAATGAGATACTGCAAAAAAATAAATCATATGATAATGTTTCCAATACAGGATTTTGGAGAAAAACTCTCAGGAAGTAAGTGGTTTGCTGGATTAAAATATATTAGGAAGTAAGAGGATTAGTGTGCCTGCTCAGGACTGAGTGAGTTAAGGAGTTAAGAAATAAGCAAGCAGGAAGGAGATCTTGGAAAAGTCACATCAAGTCTAACATTCAAAAGGAGAAATTAAACAGTATCCATAGT
This sequence comes from Protopterus annectens, assembly GCF_019279795.1. Lineage (NCBI taxonomy): Eukaryota > Metazoa > Chordata > Ceratodontiformes > Protopteridae > Protopterus > Protopterus annectens. The sequence continues at coordinate 955,897,804 of NC_056739.1, forward strand.
AAAAGAATTTCTTTAAGATAGTGTCTCAAAGAACTCTGCTACCAGAGAAATTAAAAAAAGAAGCATATTCTTTAGGAGCAGGTATGGAAGTGCTTGCATCACCATGGAAAACAGGAAGTTTCTCTGTTAATGTAAATGTGATGTGAAGTGGAGTTAACCTCAAACTCTGAAATGTTCATAGTATACTTTAACAAGAATTGTATAGTTTAAGAGGGAGTATGCACTGTTTAACAAACAATGACAAGCATATTACTTACTTATAAAATACTTACTTATTTTATGGATGTCAGGAGTAAGTAAAATAAATTATCTGGGCAATAAGATTCCTATTTATTTTCCATTGGGTGGGAAAATGGAAACATGGGCAATAAGTACATTACTTGTTTAAGAGAGGTCAGAAGGAGGAAGGGATAGTGACCAAGGGTGATGAGCATATTGCTTATTAATTTAAATGTCAGCTTATTTAATTTGTAGGGTTCAGGAGGAGGAAGTAAAGAACTTTAAAAAATGACAGCATTAGCATTACTAAATATACATAGGAAATAATCTAAAGCATGAGTGTTTTGTCCGTGGTCCATGGTCGCTTAGATCAAGGAGTTATTTATTAAGACTTGTGCAGCACTGTATGTTACTTATTTCTGCACTTGTAAACTTCCATTATGACACAACTTACTCCACATAATATCATATAAGCAGTTAACACTGTGTATTCAAGAGTGTGGTTGTCTGTATCATATGCTAGAAGCTGCACTATGCTATGTATTTGATTTTTCAGGAATAACACCATGTATGAAGTTTCTTCTTGGATTATAGATTATGTAACAACAAGAAAAACTCTTGAAATCAGACTGCTCAGTATGTATGTAAAATAGTTTATGTATCTATCCCTGCCTCATTACATCAGTTCCAGAGTCATTTCAATTTCAATTATCCCTGAGAGTTACAAGTGAAGATCTCCAAAATATTCATCATTGATCACTGTTGCAGTAGCCTAAGCTACATGGGATGTATCCTGCCCAAAAGTCAGATGACCAGACAGCTTACAAAGCTTTAGGGCACATTCCATGAGCCTAACTGTTATACAGCTTGAGGAAAGTAGTTTAAAGTTTTTTTCTTAGGGCACAAACATCTCGGTACTTTCTTGTCAAAGAATGCTCTCTGCTGAGGGTTTAATAGATCAGTGGCCACCTAGCACTTTTTCAAAGTTGTACAGATAAGTTCTGATTTGGGGACTACCTTCCAGCTGTATTATTTGTCACAAAAAGGTTGAAAATTTCTGTCAAAATTTGTTGCTTGTGGTTGGAGATAGTGTTTTAGGTGTTGTCACTAAATATTTTTTTTTTCAGATATCTTTTACATAGATTTCTAAATTTTTTTATAAACTTCAATATCACAGTTGCAGACTTCGTCAGCCATATAATTAATGTTTTGCAGGCAGATAATCTTATTAAAACACATTTCAAAAGCAAACAGTGCTATAAAAACTATGTACAAATGGGCTGTATAATTTGATATGGTGAAAATCTATATGTAAATAATTTAAAAAGTCTTAAGGTTTAGATCCTTTATATCATGTCTGTTACAAACGTTAGTTCAGGTTATAGTTAACTGACAATACTTATTTTATTGTAAAAAATTATCAAGGAGTGTGCTCAAGAATTGTATATAGTATGATTATTTGCTTTGTTTTTATTATAACCTTATGAGTTATAATATATTTGATTGCCATTTGTTTAAAACCATCCCACATCTTAGATCTGTCAAGCCAGTTTTATGTTGCATACAGTTTTAATAGTGAGAACAGGGTATTAAAAACATGTATTTTTTATTGGTTAGACTAAAAGGGGGGGATATATAAAACTGTAAATTCCCATGGGACAGTGGACTTTTCATAACCCATTTTCTCTAGTGTTATTCTTAATGACCACCACAATTTATAGAAGCATTTAAAACTCTGAAAGATGCACAAGATATCAGCTTTTTGACCTTTACAGATTAAACAATTTGCTGAGGGTGTAGAGTAATATTTGTTAAGTAATACGTGAGTTAAGTATGCATTATTGATTATCATAAGCTGAGTATATAAAAGTTTTTAAAAGAGAAATTTAAGAGATTGTTGGATCGACTGGATTTTCCTGATCATTTTGAATTGTTGGTTTCAATTTAGTCCAGTAATAAGAATATAGCATCCTGGTATTTGATAGCTACAATTAATTTATAAGTGCTTACTAAAATATTTTTACCTCAGACCTTGCCTTTTTATTCAGGAGGGAAGAGTGTGAAACTAAAGGCTATCACCCTCTTATCAGATACTTTTTTTGTAGAGCACTGGACCTGAGTCTAGGCTTCTCAGATACTCCCTACCTGAGCCACAAGATGAAAAAAGATGTAGGGAGACTTCAGTCTTGACTCCAGGTTCCTCCTTGCCTTAGTTACTGGTGAGTGATTTTGCAGTGGCCACTTCAGTTCCTTGGACCACTAATTGGATTTACTCAGTCTCTTTGTTGGTGCTCCTGAGGAAGCCACTGTGGACCAAGAGGCAGGCACATCCTTTGTAATTCCTTATCTGTCCTCTTTAGGCAATGGGAGAACCACTGATGTTAAGTTGTCTATCTCGCCTTCATTCTTGCTGGATGGGTTCGGAGCCGACCTCGGCTCCGACTCGGCCACTCTAAAAGCTCGAGAGTTGGTTCCACCGGCTCGTGGCTCCCTTATATCCCACAATGCTAGGCGAGAGTTACCCCAGATCTCGTTTGCCGCTACAGCATCGAGGTGTTGGTTTTTCTACCGGCCTGTTGGTAAGTGTAATTTTGGTAAAATTAGATCACTTAAACCCTATATTTTGAGTTTATATATATTTCCCTTAGTGTAGTGGGTTTTTCTACTCCGGTTTTCCGGAAAATCCCAATTTTTTTCCAAAGAACTTTAAAGTTGTCTCTCGGGCCTTCTGGCCTTTCTCCATCCCCTAGTTGTGTGTGTGTGTTACTCTTGGTAAACTTTAGTTAATTGTTTATTTTTGAGTTTTTAAACTAAATTAGTGTAATCAGTGTGTTTGTTGAGTGTGTGTGATTACACTTTTGTTTAGGATGTCTAAAGACACAAAGGTCTCAGGCTTCAAGAAGTGTGATGCGTGCTGTCAGAAAATGTCTCTGACAGACGGTCACACTTCTTGTGTCTATTGCCTGGGGCCTTTGCACCTGCAGGACTCCTGTGCTGTATGGCACGGCTTCAGCCCCAGGGTCCTGCAGGAAAGAAAAAATAAGTTGATCCTGAGGGGTCTTCTTAAGCCGGAGGATTCCCTTTCTGTTTCTGGGAAGCCCTCTAAGGCTTCTAGGTCCTTGGCTCCAGCAACTGAGCCGAGACCTAAGGTTTCTAAACCTCCGCCTTCATCGGCTCCGGCTGGAGCCGATGAGTCTCAGTCCACAGTTTCTGTGGTTCCCTCGGCTCCGGCTGGAGCCGAGGTAATAGAGGTTCCCGTGTCGGCTCCGTCCAGATCTTTGGAACCGACATCGAGGAAGAGGTCCAGGTCACCGTCCCTTGGCTCCATTCATTCGGCTCCAGGATCTCCCCTGCTGTCTGAACGGAGCCATAAATCTCATTCCTCTAGGTCATCGAGGCTATCGGATCATGACCTTCAGAGGGTAGTGAGTCGACTTCTTAAGTCCGAGGCACTAGCCCAGATGCTTCAGAGCCCGACTCATCAGTCGATGCCTGCCCTTGTCCATCAATATATTCCTCCTCCGACTCCGTTGAGCTCGGAGCCGGGTCGCGTCGGAACCGAGACTGTGGTAGCGTCGGAGCCGATACAATTGTCTTCGGCTCCATCGTCGGCTCCGATTTCTTCCTTAGAAGAATCTCGGCGCGGACTTCCATCGTCGGCTCCGAGGGTGAGTGGCATCGGACCCTTGTCCGACCCCGCTCTTCCTCTCGCAGCTCCGGCGCTGGTGCCTTCGGCTCCAACATCGGCCTCGGAGCCATCCCTGTCGGTGCCCAGGGGTTCTCAGCTTCGGCGGGGACCTCTGGCTTTGCCTGACAGGGGTGCTTCGAGGTCATGCGGAGTGTGTTAGAGCCTGGCTCTACCCACAGTCGGCGCCCGTCCGCCTCCCTCACGGTGCCTCAGGTCAAGTCGACTCACTCCCTCATCCCGGACCGCAGAGAGCCAGCTCCTCAGGAACCCCCTGTGGGGATCTCATCCTCTTCCGAGGCCTCTCCTGACTTGGCAGAAGAGCCCCCTCGGAAGAGGAAGTGTAAGAGGAAACACATTGACTCACCTGAGTCAATCACATCTGATACAGATTTAGATGATTCCGAGGGTTCCCCGTTCCCCTTCTGAAGATGTCTCTTTGCAGACATTCTAGAGATCCTGAAGCAGAGGGAAATTGGCCAGCCCTTAACCCTTCGGAGGATGAATCTGTATATCTTGAGGCGTTTGGCTCTCGCCCTTCCACCTCCTGGGTGTCTCCCCCTTGACCCCCTCATGCAGGTGGTTGCTAAAGGCATGGACGGCTCCTGATTCAGTGGACCCCACTCCCAGGAGACCCTCCAAATTCATAACGGCACCAGCAGACAAGCAGTTCTTGACAAAAGGAGTTTCTGTGGATGCTATGGTGGTAGCTGCTGCCACTAAGAAGGAACTAGCTGATCCTTCAGTACCTGTCCATCCACCTAACAAGGAATCTAGGTCCATGGACAGGTACGGAAGCGGATGTTTCGTCAGCGACATTTACTATGCGTTCGCTGAACTACCTGTGCCATTTCACTCGTCTTCAAAGGGACTTGATTAAAGAAGCGAGTGACATGTTGAAGGATCCTACAGCTGCGGGTTTTCAAGATAAAATGAACACTCAGCTGGCTACCCTTAACTCCATAGCCAACTCCTCCATGCGCCTCCTTTCTTATGCGGCTGATGGAGCGAGTAGGTCCGCAGGGACAGGTGTGGCCTTACGTAGGCATGCCTGGATGCGGCTATGCAATTTTGCGGACCCCTTCAAGACGTCTTTCACTAACTCCCCATTTGATGGATCATCTCTCTTTGGTCCTCAAGTGAAAGAAACCTTGACTAGGTGCGAGACTGATGGCAAGACTCTTTCTGCCGTCGGAGTCCATTTTTCTACTCCTTCTAGGCCTTACCCCAAAGGCCAGAAGAGTGGGAAAATGTGGTTCCGTAAACAAAATCAAGGGACTTTGCCTGACGCACAAAGTCGTTACCCCGCCAGAGGCAGAGGCGGGAATAACAATGGTAGACGCCGCCTCGAGGCAGGGGCTCCAGAACCAGGGCAATCGAGAAGCCTTCTCTGATAAGCCCTTTCAGCATCCCTGAGGTGTTGCCCGACTGCCCACCTTCGGAGGCAGTTGGGGGAAGGTTGTCACTGTACCCAAAAGCCTGGCTATCCCTGACTCAAGACAAATGGGTACAGTCCGTCATTTCCGAAGGCTATTCTATCCCCTTTCTTCGCATTCCGAAACAATCAAAAAAATCCCTTCCAGATGTTCCACCCGCACAAAGGGATCTAGCGGTTTTGGAAATTTCAAAACTGCTTGCAAAAGAGCAATTCAGCCAGTTCCAGCAGACCAGCAAGGATCCGGAATCTACTCAAGGTTCTTTTTAGTTCCAAAGAAAACAGGGGACTGGAGACCAATTTTGGATCTCAGTATCTTGAACAGATCAGTCAAGAAAACAAGATTTCGGATGGTCACGCTGCAGTCCATCCTTCCCCTATTGGGAAAAGGAAACTGGATGTGCTCTATAGACCTTCAGGATGCGTACTATCACATAAAAATGAACAGACGCTCCAGAAGATTCCTCCGCTTCAGGCTGGGAACCAGTCATTTTCAATTCAGGGCCCTGCCCTTTGGTCTCACCACTGCCCCGGTGTTTACCAAATGCATGGCAGTGGTAGCTTCTCACCTGAGACGACAAGGATTCCAGGTGTTTCCATATTTGGACGACTGGCTCCTCACAGCTCCCACCAAGCATCTCCTTCTGATGGCCAGGGATTACACTTTTCGCATTTGTCAAAAGTTAGGCATTTCAATAAATTGCAAAAAGTCTGTTTTGTCACCTTGTCGTACTATTACCTACATAGGCGCAAATCTAGACACAGTAGACATGTCTGCGAGGCTAACAGATCAGAGAATAACAGACATACACAGACTGGTCTCACTCCTTTTCAACAACAACAGAATCAAAGCCAGGTTAGTTCTGAAAGTGTTGGGAATTATGGCAGCTGCCATACCTCTGCTTCCATTAGCCAGATTCCACATGCGAATCCTTCAATGGATGCTCTTTACACAATGGTCATACCAGCAACTTCCAATGTCCCACACCATTATGATCACGCAGGCGTGCAGAAATCATCTCATGTGGTGGATGTCTTCCCCTCAGCTCTGGTTGGGAAGACCCTTTGTTCCTCCCCCTCCGGTTGCTACTCTGACAACGGACGCCTCCCTGATCGGGTGGGGGGGGCATTATCAGGGCAGGACGGTCCAGGGCACATGGCAACCAGACGAATGCCACTTGCACATAAATGTTCTGGAGATGAGAGCAGTGCTTTTAGCATTGCAAGCCCTTCAAGACTCTCTCCCCTTGGGAACGATTGCAATCCAGACAGACAATATGTCTGTAGTGTGGTACATCAACAAACAAGGTGGAACCAGGTCCTACCCCTGTGTCGAGAAACACTCAGATTGTGGCAATGGGCGATTTCTTCTCAGCGTTTTCTGATAGCAACGCACATCCCCGGGAAGTCCAATCAAATAGCGGACAAATTGAGTAGAGCTATCCTCATGCCTCACGAGTGGTCTCTGAAAGACTTTGTTGTGAGAGAGATTTTTCTCAAGTGGGGTCAGCCTTGCTGCGATCTTTTTGCTACTCCCCAAAACAGCAAGTGCAGACATTATTTCACCCTATTCCCTTTACCAGGCCAACCCAGCAGAGACGCTCTAGTCCAAGTTTGGCCCGGGACTTCTGTATGCATTTCCTCCTTCCCACTAATCTCTCAAGTGATACAGAAAGCTATCGCTCAGAAGGCCTCGTTGATCCTCATTGCTCCTTACTGGCCTCGACAGGTGTGGTTCCCCTTTCTACATCAATTTCTACTGGGCGACCTTGGCATCTGGACCTAGTTCCAGACCTTTTGATCCATCAATCGGGTCATTTACATCGCTCCCTCCCTCTCTGAACCTCACTGCTTGGTTCCTCCAGTTCCAACCTTAGCCAGGCTTCCTCAATTATCTCACTCTGTTCGAGATATTTTGATAGCTTCCCATAAATCTTCCACTAGGAAGATTTACTTGAGTAAGTGGAAACGCGTTTCACATTTTGGGCTCAAGGAAGGGACATAGATCCTTTCACTGCTTCCATCCAAATAGTCCTTGATTTTCTAGCTGAACTCTTCCATGCAGGTTCATCCCCTTCTACTCTTAAAGTTCAATTGGCAGCTATCTCTAACTTTCATGTGGGTATTTCTGAGTCTGCCTTAATGTCCCACAAGCTTTGCAAAGCCTTCTTGAAAGGAGTTTTTCTTCTCAGACCTCCTATAAGAAATCCTCCTTCTCCTTGGGACCTAAATTTAGTTCTTACTTCTTTGATTCTACCCCCTTTCGAACCTGCAGCATCCTGTTCTTTAAAATTGCTATCATGGAAGACTCTCTTTCTGGTAGCTATTACTTCAGCTAGAAGAGTCTCAGAACTTCATGCTCTCAGCTGTCGACCTCCTTATCTATTGTTCCATAAGGACAGGGTATCCTTACGAACCAACCCGTCCTTTTTGCCTAAGGTAGTCTCGAAGTCAAATCTAAATCAAAGCATTGACCTCCCTGTTTTTTTTTCCAGAATATTCCAATAGGTCTGAACAAAAATTACACGGGCTAGATGTTCATCGTCAGTTGAGGTACTATTTGGATAGAACAAAACAATTCAGAAAATCTGACCAACTGTTTATCTCCTATGCAGAAGGCAGAAAGGGACTTTCAGTTTCAAAGGTATCTTTATCTAGATGGCTTACATCTCTGATTACCCTTGTTTATGAGATTAGACACCAAAAGCTGCCTAATAAACCTAAGGTCCATTCTACAAGAGCTTTGGCTACTTCTTTAGCCTTCCAAGACAGACTGCCTATTGACACCATTTGTGCAGCGGCTACTTGGGCTACTCCTCAAACTTTCATTTCTCATTATAAGTTGGATTTAGCTTCTAGGCATAGAGCTAACTTTGGTTCCACTGTTCTCAGGAGTCTGTTCCATTAGGCCACCCGGGACAAGGTGCTAGGGACGCGGTCCCATCCAGCAAGAATGAAGGCGAGATAGACAACTTAACATATAGAAGTTATGTTCTTACCATAACGTTCCATGTTAGTTGTCTTCTTCTCGCCTTCTTCTTGCGTCCCACCCTCCTTCCCCCTGGCCTGGACAGACCTAGAGGAGTTGTGATTGTGACCTCTCTTTCTACCACCTCTTTCTTAGACATATGCTGCTTGCATATCTCCTGAATCAGGATGTAGGTCACCCTTCTTTCTCCCTGTTGTTAGAGGTGGACTCTGTTTAGAGTTATTCTGTAACTATTATAAGCTGGGGTTAGCTTACAAACGAGATCTGAGGTAACTCTCGCCTAGCATTGTGGGATATAAGGGGAGCCTCGAGCCGGTGGAACCAACTCTCGAGCTTTTAGAGTGGCCGAGTCAGAGCCGAGGTAGGCTCCGAACCCATCCAGCAAGAAGAAGGCGAGAAGAAGACAACTAACATGGAACGTTATGGTAAGAACATAACTTCTATTTGTTGACACTGAATGAGGGAGCAAACTGTTCCTTGTGGGGCCTCTCTTAGGAGCTTGATTCCCAGGGAAAAGTATTGTTGTTTAGAGCATTCTTTTCAGTTCTTTTAAGTAGGGTCTCCCAGGAAAATGATGCATAAAATTAGGCATTTTTCTTTACCTGTGCCCCCTTCATTTAGGTCAGACAAGGAGGATTAGGTGGGTTTCACTAAAAGGTTACTTAAAGTTTCTCTGTTATTGTATTCTGAGTCTACCCTTCATTTAAAAAAGAAAATATTCCTCTGTCTCTCTCATATTCTGATTCTAAATATGAGGGACTGTGTTTCTCAAGATCCAATGGCACAAAATACAGAATGTGACTCTGAAGAAAGCTTTTTTTCAAATTCCTCACCTGGAGATTTGTCTTCGTCTGTTACTGCTGCCAGAATGAAGGATTTATTTCAGTGGGAGCAAAGAAGAAATACCAGAGTCCAAAAAAATTATGACTTACTACCGATGGAATTCCCTCAACAAGCAGCTAATCCTCCTGTTTCCTTGCAATCAGCAGTTTGTCTGACAATCAGACACCTTTCCCCAGAAAATCTGATAAATTCAAGGTCCCCAAGACCCGTGTGATGCCCATGCCCTGGCCCAGCAATCAAGGAGCCTCAGTCCTTACCACTAACACCAGAGAGGGTGTCTCATATATGAGGAAAGGATAACAGATACACACAGTAAAGTGCAGTTTCCCTTAAGAGCACACAGAGATCACAGTTAGTATGGGGCTGGTCGATCCCTTGCTCCCCAGGTCCCCAGTAAGACTCCCCACTGGCACGGCTATAGGGTCCAGATCTCAGCTTAGCTAGCAAGCTAAAACCTCCAGTACCCTCTCTGTCCAACCAGTGCTTCATGTCCCTGCCCAAGTAGCTGACACACACACACACACACACACACACACACTTAGAGATAAGTATTTATACATCTTCACAGACACTCCTGGGAAAGGCTGACACAGATTCTCCATTTGTGCCCCTATGCCCAGACTATACGGTAGTAATTCCTGCCACCACCATCTAATAATTATCAGCTACCCAAAGGCCCTTAAAAGGGTGTCCAATTATTACTGTGCAATATTATTATCCAATAGTAGTGTAACTGAGCAGTCTTAAGGCTTATTGGAAGGGCTTATTATAGGATCACTTATAAGCATGGAATGTACTCAAGAGCCTAATTTATCTCTACATAAACCAGTTACAGTTGAAAAGGGTTTAAAATATTTAATAATAAATACTAAAAACACAAGACAATACTACTACACCACAGTGCTATTCAAGAGTTCAGAGATCACACAGAAAGTTAAAATAATTTGGTAGTACAGTTCTGACATAACATAAAAACACTTAGTCTAATCTTTATAGTCCTAGCTATTTCTACAAGAAAACACACTTCTAAGATAACTTACTTAAGACAACAGGCAGTGCTGAGATAGATGTCCAGGATCAAAATGCTTAACAATCTCTGGTTCTCACTGTTTAAATTGAAACTCCAGTTCTGATAAACATTACATCATCTTGTTCACCCTTCCTGGAGTTCCCAGGCTACACATTAACTGCATTTGCATTATTTTACACTTAGAGCAATAAATGACATTCCATATGTAAATTCTGGTCATTAACTTTAGCCTTAAAACAATAGGCAGGAAGCCCCAATCCAACCAGACTGGAGCTGGCTTGTAAAACATCAAAGGCAGTGATGAAATAGTTTTCATTTCAAAGGACCAACAAGAATTGCTTGACATAGCTTTCTGTACAGCAGATGGCAATGTTGTCACATTGTTTTAAGTTCAACATTCACAGTATTTACAAATAATAGAATTATGTACCAAATTCTATTTGACTAGGCTGGCAGCCTTCACCCATCTCTACCAGTCTTCACATTTCTCCATCCATCTCTACCCAATCTTCACAACCCATAAATTCCTTTTTTTTTTCAAACTCTAGGTTGGACCCTGCAGTAATTTCTGACAAAAACATCTTCTGCCACATACCTATGGCAGCTAATCCTTTTCCATCAGATATGAATGGGAAAGTATTAGATAGGTTTAGGAAGAAAGTTTATACTTCTTCCACCTTAGCCTTCAGAATAGTGAATTGTCAGGCTCACATATTTCAGTTTCTGCTGGTTTCATGTGACAATATCAGCAAGTTAATTGCTGACCTTCTTTCTTCAGAGATTAAGACATCTGTGATGCCCCACCACTGGACCAGTAATCAAGTTGTCTTAATCCTCACCACTGGCAACCAGTCGGGGATGTACAATGGGAGGATGACTGGGAACACACACAGTTCCCTTAGGAGCACGCAGACACCTCAGTCAGTCCAGGGCTGGTTTCTCCCTCTTTCTCCAGATCCCCAATAAGTCTCCCAACTGACACAGCTGTAGAGTTGAAATCTCAGCTGAGTGGCCAAGCCAAGACATTCAGCACCCTCTCTCTCTAACCAATGCGTCGTGTTCTTGCCCAAGTAGCTGACACACACAGTCTTTGAGGTTTGAGTTGTACACACACTCCTGGGAAAGGCTGGCACAGGTTTACTAGCTATGCCCCCTTTTGCCTAGACTGTATTATCACTGCCACCGGAGAGCTCCTTATCAGCTACTTTAAGGACCTTAACAAAGGGTGTCCAATCTTACTGTGTAATGTTACTATTAATACAAATGGTAGTTTGACCAAGAGCAAGGCTATTAGTGGGCCACAGTGTCATCAAATAAATATGCAAGTACTCTCAGAACTTAAATATCTCTAGACAGATCAGCCACAATGAAATGTTTAAATATATTTAATAATAAATAATAAAAGAACAAGACAATACTATAAATATATATATATATATATATATATATATATATATATATATATATATATATATTTACAGTGACATTAGAGTTCAAAATCACAGGAAATATTTAAAACAGCATTGCAAGACAATCCTTGGTTACAGTCAGGGTGTCCCACAGGTCTCTGTCCTAGGCCCTTACTTGTTTAGATCGTATCTTTTAGACTTAACTTTTTTCATCTGAGGTGTTCTACAGTCTATATGCAGACAACCGGAAATTGGGTAAACTGATTACATGTGTTACAGATAAGGCATGTCTGCAAAATAACTTGACTAAATTGACCATTTGGGCACAGGAGAATAATATGCTGATAAATACATCAAAAACTAATCATATGAGATTTGGTAGGCATAAATTGAAAGGTGAATATTTAATACAGCACACAGTGATTGAAACTGTAGACTCATTTAAGGACCTGGGTAACCATATCACCCAATTGGTTAATGATAGTTATAGAACTATAAGTTGTATAAAAAGAGTTATAAAGTCTAGGAAAATGAAGTCATTGTTTGTTAGCTACATTAGACACAAACTTGAGTATAGAATGACAATATGGAAACCCTCTAAGAAAACAAGCATGAGTAAACTGGAAAGAGTACAATGGAAATATACCAAGGCATCCATAGATGTGAAAATTTAAGTTATTACACTCTCCTACCACTACTGTTTACTATTTTTACAAACAGCCTCCAAAGTGCTACCCCGCTGGCTTCAACTATCCAATATACAGATGATACAACACTTATTTGTGCTGCTAATAACCTGCAACACCTCCATGATATAACCCAAAAATCATTCTCAAATACCAAGCTGTAGCTCTCTAACCATCAGCTCATACTCAACCCCAATAGAACAAAACTCATGATCTTCCAACCCACAGTATCCTCTCTCCCCCAGCACCTTCTACATTACAGCTAGGAATAATACTATACTTAATGCCAATTCACAAACAAAACTATTAGGTGTAATAATAGATAACAACCTAAGATTTGACCTACATATAGCGCAAACAATTAGAAAAGTTCACAAAACAATGGGTACTCTTTACAAAAATAAAAATGATCTAACACCTCTAGGGTTGCCATTGCTAGAACCCATCTTCTATCAACTCTTTTGTATGCTTCCCTAATTCGCACCAACCTTAAAAAGACACATTTAATTAAATTTTAAACATACTACAATAAAATAACTAAATTTGCAACTGACTGCCCACATCATACCCACCACTGTCACTCCATAAAAATACTCTCCTGGTTACAACTCCCACAACTTCTATCCTATGACCAATTAAACTTAGCACACAAACTAGTATATCAACCTGAAAAAACCCTGCCCTTCTAAATATTCCCCAGCCCCATACCACAAATAGAAGTCTTTGCTCAACAAATAAATCTCTATTATAAGTGTCCAAATCCACTGATATGGCAGGGGACTGGCTATTTTCTCATCATGTAGCAACAAGGTGGAATTCCAAATCCAAAACTGCGAACAATGCACTCACAAGTCAGAACAATGAATCTGAATGGAGAGGAAAACCACCATCTTAGTAAAACTGCAAGATTTATTACCATCCATGAAACAAAAACACTGTAACGCTTTTATTCCACAATACGCATTTTTGTCCACGTAAACTTGGACTTCATCAGCAATCAGATAGTTACTCTAATTACATCTTAAATAGGTCACTATAACTGCATTGACCAATAAAATTCTTAAAAAAAAATTTCAAATACACTAATCAGGCTCTCTTAAAAAGCTCATGAATATTAATAAAAACTAATGTATTATCACCACAAATATATCTAAGTGAATAAATAAATATAAAACTAACTAGATATATCCTATGTAGATTTCTTAAAAACTTACAAATTATAGTGTTTAACAAGGTGGAATTCATTACCTCATAGCATTAGAACCAACACAAATACCAACCAAGTCAAAAAGATTCTTAAAAGTTATTTTAATGACACCTGGCTTTGTTCCTGTACTACTCCAGGCTAACTAGTATTAATAGCTTCTGGTCATCCCTTTTCTTCTTCCCTGACTACCTCATAATGTATGCCCTCTCTCATGTCTAGATAATCTCTAACCTCAACTTTTTCTATCCAATCTCCCCCTACAATCCCTTCCTCGGATTACTTATTATTACAGTTTTGAGTATGGAAGCCCTTATATAAGATTCAATATCTAGGAAATTTAATCCTCCTTGCTCTCATTGCCTAGTATAATGCAAGAACGCAATTCTGTTTCTTTTAGGGTACCACAGAAATCTTAATATTGAATTTATTTCCTTGAGAAAGCATTTCACAGGTAATAACAAGACTGCTTGTGCTACATACAAAATTTTGGGAAGCAACACCATTTTTATTAACTGCAATCTATCCTCAAAAGTTATAAATATTTTATTCCATTTATTCACCAAAATATTAATTGAATGAATAATCATTTTATAATTGACATTTAATATATCTTTTATATTTTCACATAAAACAACCCCCAAATAATTTAAAGTAGAAACGTGTTCACTAATGATGTGATTCCTGCCTGCTTCTATTTCCTTTTTTTGTTCAATAACAAGAATTCTGATTTTGATTTATAAAATGAAGACCTGAGATCTTATGGAATTTCCCTATTAATAAATCTACTTCATCTAAGACTTCTTTTGAGTTAAGTAAGGTAAGAAGCACATCATCAGCAAAGAGCATTATTTTAGAGAAATATTGGTTGTATATATCTATGCCTTTTATCTTTTGGTTGTTGCGTATTAAGATAGCGAGTATTTCTATGGCTAGTCCAACAAAGATGAGTGACATGGGACAACCTTGTTTAGTACCTCTAGTAATCTGTATTGTGTCAGAAGCGAAGGGTCCTTTTTTAATGTAAACTAAGTTATTTCCATAGACATTCTTTATAAGTGTAATAAAAGAGAGGGGAAAGTCAAATATAGTCAAAGTTTTAGTTAAATAATCCCAATTTAAGGAATCAAAAGCTTTTTTTATCTCCAAGCCAATTATCAAGGCTTCTTCATTTTCTCTATTTAAGTAGTCAATCAGTATCAGTATCCTGTTAATGTTATCGTGTGTGTGTGTCTATTGTGTATAAATCCAGTTTGATCATTATTGATTATTTTGGATAGTTGAACTTTTATTCAACTTACCATTGTAGACATGAATATTTTATAATCATTATTCAGCAGTGGTATTGGTCTATAAGAATTACAATAGCTAGAGTCTTTATTTTCTTTTAAAATAGGGGTGATTAAAGAATATATCCATGAGGGGGGTATTATTGCTTGAGTTTCAATTTCAAATAATGTTTTATGTAGCCGTCAAGTTATGAATGTGGGAAAAAAGTTTATATAATTCTATTATTAAACCATGTGACCCTGGAGCCTTACCAGGTTTACTATTTTTAATCTTGTCTGTAATTTCCTTGTGTGTAATTGGCTTTTGCAACTCTATTTTTAGTTCTTCAGGAATTTTTTAACATTAGGAATTATATTTTCTAGATTTAAATGCTCCATTATAATATTGCCACTTTTATAATGTCCTGTGTAATGATTTTTAAAAGCATCCAAAATATCCCCTATTTCCAAAGCTTTCTTACTTCTTCCTTCATGTAGTATATTGACAATAGAATTAGCTTTTGATTGCATTTTAATTTTCATGGATAGATTATGTAGATGCTTTGGAGAAGTAGCGTAAGAATTTATTTTTAATCTTTCCATGGCTAAATTAGTTTTGTGAGTTAATATTTCATTGTATCTTTTATTTAGAGATTCTAATTTCTTTTTGCTTTCAATTGAGTTAAAATCCTTTTTGGATTTTAATAATAAGAGTTGATTTTGCAATTCCTGTAGTTCTGATTCCCATTCTTTAATTTTATTTTTGAACCAACTAAGGGTTTTGCCATATATATATATATATATATATATATATATATATATATATATATATATATATATATATATAGGCTTTTAGTGAATCCCATACCATAACTATGTTTACTTCTGGTTTATAATTAATATCTAGAAAGCATTGAAGTTCAGTGGTTAAACCATTGCTTAAACTCTTTAATTTTTGTAATATACAAGGGAA